>NC_054597.1:3000000-3300000 GCF_004785595.1 Juglans microcarpa x Juglans regia
TCTTTCTTTGTCTTCAAAAGTCCGTTCGTTACGCTCCTGCCATAAACACCACATGACACAAATAGGCAACATCTTCCATATAGCCTTGATCTGTTTGTTACCTCTTAAATCCAAAGTTTTAAATTTCGTACCGTACCGGCCGGTACGGCCGAAATTTTTCGTTTCGGCCGTCCGGCCGGTACAGGTACTATACCTGTTCCGTACCGGCCGGTACCGGTCGTACCGGTCTCAATTTCGGCCTGTACCGGCCTATATTTCGGCCGGTACCGGCCGATATTTCGGCCTGTGTTTTTTTTTTTTTTTTTTTTTCGTTTTTTCAAACTACAAGCTTATTTTTTAACCCTCAATTCAGACTAGAATATTTATAATTTATATATATATGTATTTGTATATAATTTATTTATATATAGACTATTATTTTAGAATATAATTTTTATATATATTTATATATATAATTTATTTATAGATCGACTATCCCGAAACGCTATCCCGAAACGGTACCGGTACCGAAATATTTCGTTCCAGTGCCTTGACCGGTACGGTGTCCGGTACGGTATTCAAAACATTGCTTAAATCTGTCCAACTAGCCAACATCTCCACTACAGACTCGGGCATAACCCACCCCAAGCCTAATCTTCTGAATACTTCATTCCAAATCCCTCGAGCTATATCACAATGTAGTAGAAGATGATCCACCGATTCACCCTCGTTCTTGCACATGCAACACCAATCAGCGATGATCACCCCTCGTCTTCTCAAATTATCTGTTGTGAGTATCTTACCCAAAGAAGCGGTCCACACAAAAAACGCTGCTTTGAGGGGCGCCTTGTGTCTCCAAATCCTTTTCCAAGGGAATTGGGTTGGATGTTCTTGTGATAAAGATTTATAAAACGAGCGAACCGAGAATACACATTTTTCCATGTGTATCCACCACAACCTATCAGCTTGATGGTTGCTGCGTTTGAGCGAATATAAGAGGCTGAAAAGGGCTGCAAAATTATCAACTTCCCAATCATGTGCCGCCCGGCTAAAGTTAATGTTCCATTGAATTTGTTCCCCCACTATTACCATAACTTCTGCCACAGAGACATCATTATCACTTGCCACCCTAAAAAGAATAGGAAATAGATCCTTTAAAACCCCATTGCCACTCCAATTATCATACCAAAATTTGATCCTAGTCCCATTTCCAAGACAAAATCTTATGTGCCTGGAAAAGACCCCCCATCCTCTTCTTATATGCTTCCACAAACCCACACCATATGCCCCACTCACTTCATTAGTACACCATCCCCCCCATAATTCTCCATATTTACTCTCGATCACCAGTTTCCATAAAGCCTCAGGTTCTTTATGGTATCTCCACAACCATTTCCCAAGTAATGCCCGATTAAAGATTCTCAAATTTCTAATGCCCAAACCACCAGAAGAGATAGGTCTACAAACATTTTCCCACCTGACTAGGTGAAATTTAAACTCTTCCCCCAATCCTCCCCATAGGAAATCTCGATGTAGTTTCTCAATGCGAACTGCCACACTTGCTGGGATAGGGAACAAGGACAGAAAATATGTCGGTAAATTAGATAACGTACTCTTTATCAAGGTAATTCTACCACCTTTTGACAAATACATTCTCTTCCATCCTGCTAATCGACTCTCTACTTTCTCAATCACTATATCCCATATAGGAGTCGCTCGTGAGACGGACCCCAATGGAAGACCAAGGTATGTCATAGGGAGTGAAGCAGTCTTACACCCCAGAGTATTAGCCAACTGTCTTAGCCGTTGCACACCTCCAATAGGCACCATCTCTGATTTATCCAAGTTCACTTTCAACCCTGAAACTGCTTCAAAACAAAGGAGAAGGGCCTTTAAAACACGAATCTGATTGTTGTCTGCCTCGCAAAAGATAAGAGTATCGTCTGCAAACAATAAATGTGAAATATTAATTGATCCTCCCCTCGGGGATCCTATTGAATACCCATTCAGACACCCATTTGCAACCAGGGCTGAGATCATTCTGCTCAAAGCCTCCATTACAATGACAAATAGTAATGGTGACAACGGATCTCCTTATCTAAGGCCCCGTGTACTATTAAAAAAACCCGTTGGACTTCCATTTATCAGAACTGAAAATTTTGCTGTAGATGTACACCAACGGATCCATGATCTCCATCTTTCCCCAAATCCACACCTCCTTAGAAGGTCTAGTAAGAATTCCCAATTTACATGGTCATACGCTTTTTCCATGTCTAGTTTGCATAAGACCCCAGTACTACCAGCTTTCAGTCTGCTGTCCAAACATTCATTTGCGATAAGGACAGCATCTAGGATCTGTCTATCCTTCACAAAGGCATTTTGAGGCTTTGAGATTATCTTTCCCACTACCTCACTAAGGCGTTTTGCAAGAACCTTAGAAAGGATCTTGTAAACCCCATTTATTAGGCTAATGGGTCGGAACTCCCTAATTTCTTCAGCCCCAACTCTCTTTGGAATCAAAACAAGAAATGTGGCATTTAGGCTTTTCTCGAAATGTCCAGCTTCATGAAACTCCTGGAACACCAACATGAGATCATCTTTTAGTATTTCCCAGCAAGTTTGAAAAAAACCTATAGAAAACCCGTCAGGACCCGGAGCCTTGTCTTTGGCCATCTTCCTCACCACTTCAAAAACCTCACCCTCCTCAAACGGTCTCTCCAAGTGAATACCATCCCTAGGCCCAATAGAGTCGAAAGCTAATCCATCAAGCTTCGGTCGCCACCCCTCCTGCTCAGTAAGTAGTTGTTCAAAGAACCCAAGTACATGATCATTAATTCTCTGCTCATCCTTACAATCTGCCCCATCTATTTTCAGCATCTCAATATTTCTTCTGTGAGAATTGGCCACCCTATGAAAAAACTTAGTACATCTATCTCCTTCCTTCAACCATAGTGCTCTCGACTTTTGCCGCCACGATATCTCTTCTAGTAGAATGATCCTCTCAAGATCTGCAACCAACTCTAATTTTTTAATCATTTCGTCCTGTGATAAAGACCTGGACTCTTGTATCCTTTCCATTTCAGCGATCTCCCTTGTCTTGGTTTTCTTTTGTTCCCCAATGTCTCCAAAAGACTGCCTATTCCACAATTTTAAATCTTGTTTTAAAGCTTTCAATTTCCCCGCCAGTATAAAACTTGGAGTGCCCTGAAAATGATAAGATGACCACCACTGGTTGACCCTATCAACAAAACCTTCTGTTTCCAGCCACATGTTTTCAAACTTAAAATACCTACGTCTTCTTTGAATCCCACCAGAATCCAACATAATTGACCAATGATCCAAACATAATCTAGACAATCTTTTTTGCCAAACCTCAGGGAAATGACTTTCCCACTCAGGGGAAATTAAGAATCTATCTAGTCGAGACCAAGTTTGATTATTAGCCCACGTACATAAACCTCCCGCCATAGGTAGATCCACAAGATTCAACTCAAAAATACATTCCGAAAAATCAGTCATAGCTGGGCGTAGTCTTCTATTACCGAAGCTCTCACTAGGGAATCTTGTTACATTAAAATCTCCACCAATACACCATGGAAGATCCCACCAACTGTATACTCCAGCTAATTCATCCCACAAAAGTCTACGATCAATGTCTGAATTTGGACCATAAACCCCTGCAAATGCCCACAAAAATCCATCCGAGACACTCTTAAACGAGCATGCCACCGAAAATGCCCCAATAAACTCCTCCTTTTTCTCCACTACCCTTTGATCCCACATCACCAAAACACCTCCTGAGGCCCCATTAGCTGCCAAGTATACCCACTCCACATGTGTGCAGCTCCATAAACTTCTTACAATTCTTGTGGTGATAGCTTTCAACTTCGTCTCCTGTAAACAAACAATGTCCGCCTTCCATTCTCTCAACAAGTTTCTCACTTGAAGCCTCTTACTCAGCACATTTAGACTGCGGACATTCCATGATACTATTTTTGGTTTCATTTGGGAAGGGCCAGTCCCTTTCCCTTAGTCCTTTCCCTACTAGAGCTACCTTCAGAGTTCATTGACCATGTCAACCTCCTAAGCTCACGCTATTTTTTGGATCCTATTTTCTTTTGTTGTTGATGGCCTGCTTCGATGGCCGTGAGTAGTGCCATGAACTGCTCCTCGTAACCTTCACATTTCAAGCCCACAATTTCCTGTATATCTTTTACTGTGTTAAAAACCCAATCTGAAGCATTCGACTGATCTGGGAAGAGACACTTCAACGGGAGAGGATTTTGAATTTGAAATTCCTGTAGTTCCTCCAGACCTACTTCATCAATAGAGTTATTTGACACCTGAATAAGCCTCTGGGAATTCTCCTCATCCGAAAGGAATAAATCTTCACTGGCCGAATCTCCTTTTTCACTATCCCTCGTTAATACGTCTTCGTTGTATGGCTCAGAGGTGCTCGTCGGACCTTCACTACCTCCCCCACACCCCATCGGCACGTTCTGTGCACTCGGAGGAAGAGGAAGTGCGCTCGGTGGTGGTGGAAGATCCACTTCTAGGACTGTCTCTGTCTGCTTCATCGCCGACGTGTGCATCCCACCCTCCTGATTAATCAACACCTTCGTCGGCGACTTCTGAGTTCGCCTCGACGAGGATTCCGGCAAGTCTCCGCCTGTTTATGGCGCGGCGACATCGATGACAACTGCCTTCCTCCCTTCGCAGAAACTGCCCTAGGCCTCCAAATGTTTCGGGTCTTGAAGTTGGGCCTCCATCTTCCATGCGGGTCTCGGGCCTGTCTTGGCCCATACGGGCCCACGTGAGAAAGCCCACCCTTTGTCTGCCCCTCCCCCTTTCCATCCCTTAAACGCCTCGTTTCATCTAGACCCATTCCATCCCCGACAATACTCAACACCTTTTCCACTTCCCTTTGCAAATTCCTCAACTGCCACTGCACGTCCCTCACCATGCAGTGTACCTCCCGCACGTCTCTCTCGTATTCTCCTTCCCGAAAGTAACCCTGAGGACCTCGAGGCTCTTCTCCTCCGCCAGCCCCATTTCTTGGCTCAACGAAGGTCACTGTCAGCGTTAAAGCTTCTTTATAAGATTTAACATGAGTCACCTTCCCCCACTGCCTCCTCTGAATATCATCACCATACCCAGCTTTCTTTCTACCCAGCAGAGTGGCCTTCCTTAGCACCTCCCTCAATCTTCTCCATCCCCTTCCTCCCTCTTCTTCAGGAATAAAAATGAGACTACGGCGACCCCCTTCAGCATACACCGCAATCTCCAAGAATCTGCCACGTTTATTGGAGCATCTCTGCGCGATGAAACTCTGGTAACCCTCCCTTGTTGACGAATAATAATCCTTTTTAACACCCATCTCACTCTCCTCCAACACTCTTTCAAGCCACTGCGCAGTGCTCAAGCCCATCAACAACTCCTGCTTAAACCTCCTACCTCTCTCAATGATACGTACGAGACCTCCTTCTCTCATGATGGAGAAAATTTTTGCTTCAATGACAAGCTCCCAAGAACTTCCCATACTATTCTCCAGACGATAGACCTTTCTCTAGATGATACCAGTCTAAATTCCAGACTGGACTACATGCTAATCACCACAAGGAACTACCAACACAGAGCAAGACACAAGAAAATCAAGAAAAGAAAAAAGTGTACGGAGAGAAAATTTTTCAACGTTTCTACCTCTTACTTTACTAGTTCCACCCCATCCTTTTAAAAGCAGAATTTAAAGAAAAGTGAAATTACATGGTACCTTAGTTCTGAGTGTTGTCCTTGCTACCATTTTCAGAACTTCTTTGTCGGGCTCATCGCCCATAATCACAGGAGTCTTGAATTTTTCAAGAAATTGAAGGGTTGCTCTTTTAGCAATCTCCAAACCATCAACCAATACATGGGGATGCATTCCTGGAACAAGCAGTCTCAAAAATATGTTCATCTCTCAAGGTTATTCATTTATTTTCTGTCAGGAAAACTTGGCAACACAAACTTATTTTCCACCCTGGCTGCTAAAATACTGATTACATTTGCAGAATGTGATACACTTAACAGATGCTTTTAGCACAAGACAAGTTCAAAGTAAATATGGGGACCTCAAGTAGATATTTCATCTTTTAACAAAATAGCAATTCTGGTAAGCCTTTTAAATATACCATATAAGTTTATATTATTGATTCCTATTCATGGTATTTGTTGAATTTGGAGATTATACACAGAGAAAGTACATTCTGGACAGCCTTCAGTGATTAAGTATGTTGATAGTTCTTTTTCATAAGCATTCATTTTGTTGACAATGAAGTGAAAGGCCGTAATTCCCATGTAAGAAATGGAAAGGAAAAAATGGTAGCAGTTCCGACATGGTAAACCACAGATAGCCCCTTAGCAAAGGGTTTGCACATTGCTCTATTCCTCCGATAATCCTTAACAATCAGAGCAATAAATAGAACATAAAAGAAAGCGTGAAGGAGCAGAATAGAGGAGAAAATAAGGGTGGATGAGAACCACAAATTATCTTTCACATTTTAGACGACTCAATGCGACAGTGAGTTTACTCTGATTGGCATCACTGACCTTCATCAATGTAACGTTCTGATTGTTTCATAAGCTCGCCAATAAAGAGCACTGTAGAAGTTGTGCCATCTCCACTGATGTCATCTTGGGCAATAGCCGTTCTTGCAATCATAATTGCTGTAGGGTTTTGTATTTGCTGCAACCATTGATAAAACATAAGCAACGAAATACTATCTAGAAAGATACACACAGTAGCATGTTTATTACAACCAGTAATTGTGCACAAATTTTAAAAATGTGTTGAGCAGCTACATGCCCACGAGGAAGTTGTAATTAGCGATCACTGAGATTCAGGAAATATTTCTGTTTCTATAAAGTCCAATGTCCTCAATAAGAATTAAATAAACTAACCGTTAATCCTACTTAAATTGTGGCCAACACCAACTAATCAGAGTCTGCCACGTGTACTCTATTGTGTCCTTATATGCAAACTAAAATCATACCTTTTATCCTCTCCCTATTTGACACATCCTTCACCGCTTCCATCCCGTGTATATAATTGTTTATACCTTTTTATAAGTTAAAAAACATATTAGTATATATGATTGTTTGCTACGCTCGGAACTCAAAAGGAAAAAAAGTACAGAAGCCAAGCGAATCTTGGAAGTCGAGAAAACATAACCCCATCATTTTGAATCCACTTCACATTTAGAATTTAAAATAGTTACAAATCCACTATATAAGCCAACACTTGAAACACACATAAGGCTCCAGATGCACTCCCAATCAACGTTACAGGGAAATCAAATTTGTCAGTGCAATTGCATGACACTGCAAACCCGTCGTGATTATGATACAGGTGTGATTCGAACATTTTTCAAAATAAAACATAATATACTAATAAAAACATTTTCCTGAACAACCAACCAAGCCCTCCTGGTTTAACATAAGGAATAAAGTTTGGAATTTACATAGAATGTATTTCCGATGCATATAAACGAATGAATAGAACTCTAAAATCTATATGCAAAAAAACAAAAACAAAGGAACTCTAAAAATCCAAAAACGCGGCAGCGAAGTGTAGTACAACATGCTGAACTGATCGTACCATAACTTGAAGAATCATAAGGATCTAGGGTTTACGAGAGAGAGAGCAGAAAAGAAATAGAGAACTGACCATTTCTTTCAAGAGAGTGTTGCCGTCTTTAGTGAGCTTGATATCACCGGCCCCACCAACAAGCCTGGAAATAAAAAAACCGCGAGAAAATCAGAGAGAAGATTAGGAAAAACATGTAGAGAGAGAGAGAGAGAGAGAGAGTAATATTAGAGAACAAAATACAAACATCTTGATGGTGCCCTTGGGGCCGAGGTTGGTCTTGAGGACGTCATGCAAGCCTTTAGCGGCATTGATGTTCATGTGCAGTGCCGCCGACTTGTTCAGCACCTCCGCGTTTGGATTCAGCACTCTCAGCGACATCTTCAGCGGCTTCAGTGAGATAGAGAGATGGGGAGGGAATCACGGATGCTACACTTTGTGTATGCAAAGAGAGGGAAATGTGTACAGGGACCGAGGAGGAGAAGAAAGTGAGGAGGGGTTTTGCGTTTCCTTCGTAATTGGACCTCATTGTTCATACACGTATCGGATTGGATCATTTCAGACCCTTATTCTGGGTCAACCCAATCCATGCATTAATTGAGCCTTGGGGGCCAGGAGAGCTTTTCTCTGGGCGTGGGCTTCCCAAGCCTCATTCTGTTGGGAGTTTTGGGCCCGAACTTAGAAAGTAATAGGAGACCTAGCCTTTCGAAAACCGTAACAGCCCGATATTTATATCCAGGAGCCCTTCTGCATTATATGGGACAACAAATCCTCCATCAAACTATCAAAAGTGAAGGTTGGTATAGTAACTATAGTTGTAACACGATGGAAAATAAAATGGAAAAGGTGGTCGTGAATATATACTTCTATTTTTTCACATGATATACCTATGCTTTCTGGATATCCACGAGCAAAGTCAGCAAACATGGCATTCGATTAATGAATAATTATATTTGAAAGTTTTTACACGATCTATCATTCACGTATCATAATTTGATTTGAAAGAGATATTTTAAAATTTAAAATTTATAAATCAAATTATGCCACATAAATGGTGTGTAGTGTAAAACTGTAAATACTTTCAAATAGCACTACTTTTCGATCAATATATCCGCACTGCAGCTTTAACCGTACTGTTTGCAATGGTTACTGAACTCTAGAACTTAACTATCCAGAGCGCCATCTAGCTCTCTCTTTCTTCTGGGGTTACTCTCCCTTCTATCTCAATGTATGGACAAAGGTGGTCAAAAAAGCAGGGAAAGAAAGAAAAGGGAATATTATAAAGATTGCAGCATCGTGTGCAGGCCCCTTAAAGTCTGTACTCCTGGTGGGTTTGAGGGCTGGAAAGAATATATACTTTCACCGTCATAATGTAAGTCGAATGTGAATGACATGCATGACACGCCGCCGGTGGTTCCCACTCAGAGATCTCTAGAATTTGAATCGTTTCGAGGTATTTGCAATCCTATCAGATTATGTCCTGGGTATAAAATCTTCAACATGGGACCTACCCACGTAAAATTGCAATCTTTATAAAGATCAAGGTTTATCTTGACTCTTGGCTAGCTTATCTTTTAGCCACCCCAAACATATGCAGTACTTATCAGTCGTACTTGCGAATATAGTTTACTGATCCGGGCCTGTATAACAATTAACAAAGACAAATGAATTTATGCAACCCTCGTAATATGCAGAAGGCTTGCAACTACGTGTAAGGTACATTTATCCATAGTGACAAGTTTTAATGACTTCATGGAAGTGGCTCCACCTGCATTAGTCCATTCCACATTTGGTAAACTTATGGCCAGACGTACGACATCAATTCCAATTAGGGCGAGTACGGTGGGAAATCTAATACCAAGAATTCAATTCCCCATGGTCGATCATTTTCCATCTTTGTTAGGAATTAAATTGACTGCTCCAACCCTTTGAAACCCTTTGAAAATCTATCACTAATAAAAAAAATATAAAGTCAAGATATAAGATAGGGAAGAGATAAGATAAGAAAGAGATAAATCAAAATAAATTGGCTCAAATTCTTAAAAATAAAATATTTTACAAGACAAGTTCGATTCTATCATTAGAAGGAAAAAAAACACATCTCTATAAAATAAAGATATCTCTACAAATGAAGGACGGACTCTCCACAGGCTCGGGATGACTTCTCTACACCTAGACTAAATTCCTCCATTATATCGAGCGATATGTGAGACTATGAGAGATTGTAAAATCACCTATCATAGTGGATTTCGCCCCCAAATAACCCGTAGATGTATGTTTTTATGCCGAACTACATAAATTTCTGTTTCTCTTTATTTATTTTTATTCGCTTATGTATTATTGATTATATGGATGAACGCGAATAGCATCATATCAAAGCCCAAATCACATCGTGGGCCAGAGATAATTATTTCCTCTGTTTCGGTCTGTTATGCGAATTTAGGCATTAATAATTAGCGTCGTCTGTGAAATTCAACTTTTCATTATTTCCGGTATCGGTAGAAGGGTGATTCTTCGGCTCACGAAATCTTCTCTAGAAAATATCAGATAAATTCTCCAACTCTGCACTTATTATTTTATTTCATTTAGAACATATAATATATATATATACACACACGGAGAATGAAGTAGGAAAGGGGGGTGGTCTGTGAACGTGCAGCAAGCACTGAGTACATCTGCGACGTACGCCATGCACGAGCACGTAATGTGCATGGCCCCTGAGAGGATCACGGTGCTGCCCGCCATCTCTATGTGTGGCGCAGAACAGTTCCGACAACTAGGCAGACCACCAGGATAGAGCCGATGGGGGTTTCACCGCCGGTATCTCATCGTTAGGAACCTAATAACTAGTGGGAGATCACCCATTAGCCACCTAAGGACTGTTAAGACTGCTAGTGTCCATGACTGTGCTCGTCGGCGTTGTCTGTCGCCAAAGAAATGCTTCTCGCTCGATGGCATGGCCGGATTCGACGAACAGAGGGATGCAACACGCTGCGAGCAACACCACCCGACGACAACTCACTTGCTAGCGAGCCAGTCAGCAACCACCGCACAGCTCGCCGACAGCCTCTGTCGCCAACACAATGGTCCTCTACCTCCGATAATTTCTCACCTCCACCTGCAATGCAAAAAAATTTGTCAACAACCATTGACTCACTGTGGACATTACCAAAGCACAGGAGCCCACCCACGACCGAGGGAAGTAGCAAGTGACCACCATCCTGCTCATCGGAGTTGTCTACAACCCACAGGTGTAGCCAACGTACACCTTCACCAGTGCTCCTCACCACCGAAGTTCCAACGCTCTCCATTGAAGTTCCTCGCCACTAGTGCTTGCCATTGAAGTAGTTCTAGCTCCTAACCAATGCTAGCCCATGGAAGCTCCCCCGCCCACTGAGACAATTCCAAGCAATTCACACGACGAGTATAGTTGCATGGCAGGCAACTACTTATGGCTCTACCCATGGTGAGCAACAACTCCAAGGTGAGACCACGCAAATGGTGAGCAAAGGTGGAGAACAAAGATGGCGAGACCATGCAACTGAATATGGTGAGCAAATGTGGCGAGCAACAGACACGTACACTAGGGGTGAAAAAAAAACCAGTGAATCGGTAAATCGGATCGAACTGAACCGAATCGGTGGGTTTGGTCTGGTCTGGTATTGGTTCCATTTTTTTTAAATCAGGTCGAAATCGGTCCGGTTTTGGTTTTCCATTTTCTAACACCGGACCGGTTCATATATATATTTTTTAAATTTTATGTTGTATAAAATATTTTTTTATATATAGTTATATATAAAATAATTTCGTATTATATGATAAATTACTAATTAATATAATATTAAATTTTAAAATCATATATAAATAACTATATATTATCACTGTAGTCTATTATATTAGTAGTTATAATAATATTGTATCACTATATATTATAATATACTATAATTGATGCAACACACAAGATACCAGGAACAGACTAAATAATTTAGCCATGAATTGCAGACAGATTGTAGCAATTTTCCAATAATGCTTGATTCTTCATCTTGTAGATTTTATTTCCATTTTACAGAAAGTTTCCTTAATTTGTTATTTTTGTCAGCAAGTTTCCATTTGAATAAGTTTCCTTAGTTGTTGTAGTCTCCCTTATAAAAGGGCCCAATATTGTAATACGGAGGGACTAATATTTTGAATAATAAAGATTAGACTGGCTGTTGTCCAATTTCATTGGATTTCTTTATTGGTGGGAAACACAGATTTCCTACTTGATTATTTTCATACTCTTCCGCTACTCCAATAATATATCACTATAGTCTATAATGTAATTATAATATATATTATAATATACTACAATATATTATCATTATATTATTATATATTATAATATATATTATATTATATATACTATATAATATACCAAAAAAATCGGATCAGAATCGAAAAAATTGGACGTACCGGCTTAAGAGTGTAACTAGTGCGGTATCAGTTCTTCAAATCTCAAAACCGATATATACCGGTTCGGTTCTAAAATATGTTCAAAACTAAACCGAACTGAACCGGTTACACCCCTAATGTACACGAACAGATCATCACTAGCTCCGTGGCGAGCAACCAACCTTGGCGAGAAAGAGTTCAGAGGCAGGACTTATTATCTGATGGAGCATGGCAAGAAACAAATGGCGAACAACCATTTCATGACTGGCAACTGATCATGGCGAGCAAAGATGGAGAGCAACCGACATGGTGATCAACCAATCGTGCCTGGCGAAAAAAAAAATCAATTAAAGTCAAGCAATTTGATTTGGAGCTAAACTCGTCGCGCCTCCAAGAGAGTGAACGAACAAAATTATCCAAAGACGAACAATTTTCAATGCTACAAAAGCACTCAAGGATGAACAACCCCCATTACGCAAAAATAACCCAACAACAAACAACCTCAGTCAATGAATAGGTGAACGCAACAACCAAATTATTCTGGTTGGTCTCTTTCAAACTTGTTATTTTATTTTTCCTAACGAAATTGATTTTTGGAAGATTTTTTCACAAAGCTCATTGTGGTTCCCGAGAAACCTAGTGGTCGTACGCCCCAAGTACATACTTCATTAGGAATCACCTGCGTGGCACGGAATACCGGTGTTTAGTAACGCGAGCATCCCATGTCCTCTTTATTGCCAACACATAGCTGCTAACGGGCATCGCCCATGTGTCACTAGCCTTCACCACACTCAAGCGAGATGGCTCAAGTTTGTAAATCTCAAACTTGTAATTTAAATTATTTAATCTAACCTGTTTGATTTTTATTTTGGTACAAGGCGAGCTCTAGCTCTTGCCACAGAGTGTGGTCGTATTTTGTCTCCCACTATAACGAAGCAGTTGAGTTCAACTTTAATGCCAACGCGATCGAAGTATCCTCCCGCTATGCTTTCATCGCTAGAATTATGCAGTCGAGACATCCTCCCGCTACACTTCTATCACTAAGGTTACACAGTCGAAGCCCCCTCCGGCTACACTCATTGCCAGAGTTACGCGGTTGAGGCATCATCCCACTACACTCCTATTGTCGAGGTTATGCAGTCGAGGCATCCTCCCGCTACACTCCTATCGCCGAGGTTATGCAGTTGAACCATCCTCCCGCTACACCTATCGCCAGAGTTACGTTTTCGAGGCATCCTTCTGCTACACTTCTATCGCTGAGGTTACGCAGTCTAGGCATCCTCCAGCTACACCCATATTCATAGTTACGGGGTCGAGGGATCATCCTGCTACACTTCTATTGCCTAGGTTACGCGGTCAAGGCATCCTCCTGCTTTACGGGGTCGAGACATCCTTCTGCTACACTCCTATCGTTGAGATTATGCGATCAAAGCATCCTCTCGCTACATCCATCGCCAGAGTTATGCGGTCGATACATTCTCCCGCCACACTCTCATTGCCAGAATTACAAAGTCAATGCATCATCTCGCTACACTCTTAACGTCAGTGTTGCGTGGTCAAGGCACCCTCTTGCCAAACACAAGCCAAGTATCTCCACTCGCCACAACCGTCGCTATTGGGTTACTTTCGGGAACGAGCTTCTAAACCGCCTCACGTGGGTGTCCTTCGGGAACGAGTCGACGGACTCCCTGACCACTTAAACGTGGGTTACTACAAAAAAATTCTTACATCTACATCAAAATGAAAACATTAAATACCAATAGAAAATCACAGCATGGGGCAAAATCCACTGAAGCCACCAAAAACCAAAAATGATCACTAAGCATGAAAATATGCACACTTCACTAACAGTCACATACAATTATCAATACACTCAATTATTACGCAAATGTTCTTACAAACAAATTTCGCAGAAGCCCATCCTTGAAGGCCCTTACTACAAAGTTCACAAATTCTTCTTGAAAACCACTCATGGAGATCACCATTGCATAATAGTGACAAACTATGGATCAGTTCCCAGGATTGCTTTTTCTGCAGTTTCTTACAAGTTACCCCCATCACGATTGACTTGAAAATTCTCAAGGTCTTCTTGATAAATAAGTCGACCTTAAGAATCACGGGCATCTGTTAGAGACTAAATTGGCTAGGTCCAGCCATTTGAAAACTTATCACTAATAATAAGGGAAGAGATAAGGTCAAGAGATAAGGCAAAGAAGAGATAAAACAAAGAAGATATAAACCAAAAAAAGTTGGTTTAGACTCCAAAAATGAAAAGGCTTTACATGGCAAATTGGACTCTATCACTCTAAGGAAGAAAACAAATCTCTATAAAATGAGAAGATCTCTACAAATGAAGGACGGACTCTCAACAGGCTCGAGATGACTTCCCTACGTTTAGACTAAATTCTTTCATTGTATTGAGTAATATGTGAGGTCATGAGAGATTATAAAATCACCTATCATATTGGATTGAGCTCCTAAACAACCCGTGAACGTAAACTTTTATGCCAAACCACATAAATTCATGTGCCTCTCTTTATGTATTTTTATTCATTTATTTATTATTTATTATATGAATGAACGCGAAGAGTATCGTATCAAAGAATCACTATCATGGGTTGGGAATAATTATTTCTTCTGTTTCAATCTGTTATGCGAATTTAGGCATTACCAATCTCCTTTCTTGGTTTTTTGATTTTGGTCTTCAGTTTACGTTTTGAAATTTTGTTTTCTTCCCCAAGGGGACAACTAGTTGTGACTTGTGCAGATCCCATATTTGCTTTGGTTGATTCTTGAAGGTTGTCGGTGGCAGCCACCGAGTCTACGAGTGCTCAGTTTACATATATATATATATATATATCATCGTAAACGTCATATACATCATTAAGGTTGTATTTGGATGTTGACGTGAGTTGAGTTGAGTTGAGTTGAGATGATAAAATATTGTTAGAATATTATTTTTTAATATTATTATTATTTTGAAATTTGAGAAAGTTAAATTGTTTATTATATTTTGTATTGGGATTTGAAAAAATTATAATGATGAATTGAGATGAGTTGAGATGACTTATAATTCCAAACGAAGCCTAAATATTTACTGTGTTGGCGTCTTGTCTTCTGTTTATGACTGTTCTGATATGGTTGACGGGAGGTGCAGGTAGTAAGTTGAAATAAAATAAGATAGATTTTAAAAGTTGAATAAAATATTATTAAAATATTAATTTTATTTTAAAACTCGAAAAAGATAAATTATTTGTTATATTTTATATCAAAATTTGATAAAATTCTAATGATCAGACGAGTAGAGGGCTTTTTTTATCAAATCTCCCCTCAGCAGTAGTTCCATTCTCTACGAGAAGAAAGAGAGAAAATCTAACTTAATTATGCAGAAACAGATCAAAATCCGTCCCTGCCCCCCAGAGGAATAATTAGAAGATGAGCAGTCAAAAAGCTATTGAAAGAAAGTGAGATATCTGGGATTCTGGAGAATAAAGTTGACTGTCCGTTTGCATGTACTTGGAATTTGAAGAATATCCTCCCTTTTTTTATTTTCTTTTCAATCAGTTTCCACTCGAGATCCCCATGACCGACAAGAGTAGTCTTCCATAACAGAGTTATCTTACAATAATTATTTGCATGCGTGGCTACAAAATCCAATAAGTTGATCTTGCTACGATCGCATTTAGCTGATGAGATTTAATTATCACTATTCAGCAAAGTTGCTGTCAAAAGCCACTGATATATATACTGGAAGAGGCGGTGGCGCCGCCGAGGGAAAGAGAGCGTTTCTCCTCCACGAGAAACATGAAAAGAATATTCGAGAGGAAAAGCAGTCTATCATGAATTTCTTGTGTTCCCTCTGATTAATGTATATATTGCTCAACATCATTTCAGGGGAGAATTCTTACCCTAAACCCTTGCTTGAAAAAGGTAATTGGTTATCTCTTTTACGTTCAGATGCATTGAGGGATAAGATCATTAGAACAAGATGAACTCAGGTTAATTAGTCGTGGGATTTGGATGTAATGGCCGGAAAGGTAGAAAATGAATTCGGTTTGTAGCTAGTAATAGTATATCATGCTAGGGAGCGGGGAATCGTGGGATGTGGATGTAATGGCCGGAAAGGTACAAAATATGCATGAAATATATTGCAAATATGAATTGCAACACATGAAGGTTCCTTAACTAAAGGATTGTGGCCTTTTGCCTCAAATGAGAATCCTCTGGACGGCATATGGTCAGTGAGGAATCAGCTGATGTCGACTGCGCGCCCACTTACGAGATGAATAGATTGGGAAACTTGATCTTTGGCCTAATCTTCTTAAATTTCTATATAAAGACCCCTCTAGGCATGCAGTAACATTCACACCACAAATTACCGATACCACTATTTGACTCGTCTTATGAGAACCAGAAGAATGGCTGCCATTTCCCTTGATCCAAGGTTTAACCTCCAAGCTGAAAGGAACCCTCAACAACATGGAGGAATCGTTGAGGAGATTGAAGGTCTCATTCGAGTATACAGAGATGGACGCGTCGAAAGGCCTCCGATTGTTCCTATTGTCCCTTGCACCATGGGACTAGAGCGTGGCGTGACAGCAAACGATGTTGTAGTCGACAGGTACATGAGTTTGTGGGCACGCGTGTATGTCCCGAGTTGTTCCGGAAAGCTTCCATTGCTTGTTTACTTCCATGGAGGTGGGTTTTGTGTCGGCTCCACTTCTTGGAGCTGTTACAATGAGTTTCTGTCCAGCCTTGCTTCTAAAGCAAATTGCGTGATCATCTCTGTAAATTATCGTCTGGCCCCTGAGAATCGTCTTCCTGCTGCATATGAGGACGGTCTCACCACTCTTATGTGGGTGAAACAGCAAGCTATAAATGGTTCTAGCGAGCACAAATGGTGGTTGAAGCTTTGCAATCTTTCTAGCATCTACCTAGCTGGTGACAGTGCAGGGGCCAACATAGCTTACAATGTGGCCACACGGCTCGGTTCAAGTGGTTCATCCGAATCCACCATTTTAAGGCCGCTGTCTCTCAAAGGTACCATCTTGGTCCAACCTTTCTTTGGAGGAGAGGCACTCACTTGGTCCGAAAAGTATAGCAATCAACCACCTAATTCAGCGCTGACCCTGTCGGCGTCAGATGCATATTGGCGTTTATCCCTACCTCTAGGAGCAAACTGCGACCATCCATGGTGTAACCCTCTAGCAAATGGCGCCGCAGCCAGGTTGAGGAATTTAAGACTTCCAACCATAATGGTATGCGTATCAGAAATGGATATACTGAAGGATAGGAACTTGGAATTTTGCTCTGCTTTGATTAGCGCAGGGAAAAGGGTGGAAACAGTGATGCACAATGGCGTAGGACATGCATTTCAACTTCTGCATAACTCTCAGTTGTCTCAACCTCGAACCCACGACATGATGTCTCGTATCAAGGCTTTCATCAAGGAGTGACTACCGAAATTAATGTCTTTCTTTCTTTTTATTCTTTTACTGCTTGGTTTGTGTCGATGTTGAAAATGTTGCCGGCTAAATTACGTCTGTTTGTTAAACAGCAAAGGTACCCGTGCTCTTGTTTTGTAGTTGTATGAATTAAAAGTTGCCTAACTAGTATCTCATTTTCTTCAAGAAAGCTGTTTACTCGTAAATAGAGACTTGTACG
Organism: Juglans microcarpa x Juglans regia; assembly: GCF_004785595.1. NCBI lineage: Eukaryota > Viridiplantae > Streptophyta > Magnoliopsida > Fagales > Juglandaceae > Juglans > Juglans microcarpa x Juglans regia. Next base: position 3,017,696 of record NC_054597.1, read on the forward strand.
TGGAGGAACGAGGAAGAGATTCTAATGGGGGCTGCTAATTAGCACTGCTAATCGACCTCATGTAACTATTCTAAAGGCACGTCGATATGAAAAACTACTTAAAATGACATCTCCAAAAATGAATAATAATATATGATTTTGTTTAGAGAAAAGCTGGGGAGCGGTCGGGCTGTTAATATTAGAATAGCAGCCCTCCAATAATATGGTGACACATAGATAATTAATAGTGTTTACTCTGCACTAGCATATACCTGATCGACAACCCAAACCAAACACAAATGAAATCCTCACTCCTTCGTCTTCAAGGAGATTCCAACCCAAATGGAATCTTACCCCACACTCATCCCTGATGGCGCTCGACCCATACAGTGGCAAGGACGAAGCTTGATCCAGACGGTGACGGATCTCGATGAATTTTGGTGTGGACAGAGCTCAATTCAGCAGTTTATGACTGATATCGATTTATGTTTGGGAGATTTTTCTATTAGCTTTTCATGAAAACAGAGTTAAAAAATATGAGTTCTTATATAAAATGGAAGGTTTTACAACTAATAAGCTTTTATGTTTGGAATGCTTTCATGTTTATTTTGAATGTATTGGGCAAATTATAGTTTTGTTTAAGTAAGCTGAAACAGTGGGTGTATTTTGCAACTACATTTAAGAGGAATGCATCGGTATTATTCCCTAAAAATCATAGTTAACTGGTTTTGAAAGTCCATCCTTTTTTACTGACCTAATGACCCCAGGATTGTATTATTTATGAAGGTCTCTTGGCCTGTTTTTGTTTTAAGTATATATTAGATTTCTTCATTGTAACCTTGTTTGGGAAATTAGTTTAATTTTCAATTGTTCTGAAATCACGTATCAGGGTGATACACTTTGCCTCTTCTATGAAACCAAGAATTCCATCACTTTGCAAGGAGACATTGCAAAACAAAGCTAGGCAACGGAGTCAGCATCTAACTGAGATGGTAGCGGTTGAATTGAGCTTGGTCTTCGGCGGTGGGCTTGGTAGTGGTGCAAAGAGCCGGCGATGATGTCAACAACGCAAAAGAGTTTGGCTTGTTTGAAATGAGGAAGAGAAAACACGGGAATGAGGAAGCACTTGCAGTGATTCTATGTGGTAAGGTTGCATTTCCGTATTGTGTTTTTTCCTACATGTCACCATCTCATCGAATGGCTGCTCTTCTAATTTAAACAGCCCAACCGCTCCCCAATGCTTCTCTTTTGTTTATAAATGATTAAATATACTTATTACTATCAACTTAAACTTCTAAAATAAATTGTCATTTCTTATAGTATTAGAGCAAATATTTTAAGTTCTAATAATAACTCTAGACTCTTCCGATCAACTTAAGCAATATTGTATGCGTGTGTATATACACAAGAGCTTCCCGAGAGACTTGCACAATACTTAGAACAGGCAATTCACAGAGGACATGATTGCATGATAAAGGCTTAAACATGACTTATTCTATCAATGGAATTTGTCACCGCACAAAATCTGCTAAGCATCTCATCATGATCCTGTTCAAGAAACTAATGCACATAAAATAGAGACTCACACGGCACGCACACATGAGTATGCCGCCGTAGATTCGATACACATGGGATATCATTCAGCCCTTATTGTGCATGCATGGACCAGTAAAAGGATAAGGATTGTGATTGTCCAAGAGAGCTGATGCGCGAGACATCACTGCCAGTCCTAGGTAACCAAGACGATGGAAGCTGATGGTCCGAGTCTTGCTTTTGACCATAAGGTAACCAAGACGATGCAAGCTGCATGGTCCGAGTCTTGCTTTTGACCATAAAGGTCCAAATTTCTGAAGTCCCCATTGGACCATTTGGCACCCACTGGCTAAATGGCACACCGAAAGGGTGGTCCATCTCCTCCATTAAAAAAAAAAAAAACTCCTTTTCACACCCAATTAAGATCTATTCTTTTCCCCAACGAGGAACGCCATGTACAAGTTTTATTTGTTCAAAATTTGTGCATATTCATTATAAAAGACTACGTGGACATACTTAACTCATTAGGTCTCGTTTCATTATGCAGTTTAGATGAGATAAAATAAGATATTTTATTAAAAATTAAATAAAATATTATTATAATATAAATTTTTAATATTATTTTTATTTTGAAATTTAAAAAATTTAAATTGTTTATTATATTTTATGTGAAAATTTGAGAAAATTGTAATGATTATATGAGATTGGATAATTTGATTTTATGTAACCAAACCAGCCCTAGTCTTTTTCAATACATAAGGACCTCACATCTAGGTTGTGATAACTTTGCCTTATTAGACCATTGTTTTTTTCTTAGGCCCGTTTGTTTTTACAAAAATTTTCAACTCATTTCATTTAATTATTATAATTTTTCTAAATTAAATAAACAATTCAATTTTTTCAAATCTCAAAACAAAAATAATATTAAAAAATATATTCTAACAATATTTTTTCAATTTTTAACTTTCATCTCAACTCATCTCATCTGTGAAAACAAACGAGGCCTTAATTTTTTTTGTGTTCTCTTAGCTAGGCCCCGTTTGGATTGAGAGTTGATATCAACTCATCTCATCTCATCTCATATAAATTTATAATCATTATAACTTTATCAAATTCTCATACAAAATATAATAAACAATTCAACTTTTTCAGATCTCAAAATAATAATAATATTAAAAAACAATATTCTAACAATATTTTATTAAACTCTAAACTTTCATCTCAACTCATTTATCTCAATACGCTATCCAAATCTCACCTTAATTTTTTTTCTCATTCTCAATCCAAATAACTTTTAAACACATTTTTTCCTTATAAAAGAAGAGCGTCGAATTATTTTTTCTCAAATCTTATAATAAACAACCACGAAAATTAAAAAAAAAAAAATCAAACATATTTTCACGATCTCAACCGACTGATACAAATCTCAGAAGACATATATTTAAAAAAAACATAATGATAATCCAAAATTGTCTTCTCAAAATCTGGTAAACTTACCACATTTCGGATAAAAAACATGAAAGATCTCAATAATTTAAAAAACCTACAATACAAATTAAGATGATCTATGTTGGGAGGTGGATTAATTAATGTGGAAATTTTTGGTTATACTACTATATTTCAGGATTATATATCAAAATAGTTTATGTGGTTTGGTTTTCGGATAGATTACTCCATAATTTTTTTTTTCATCTTTGTACTATCAATTTTGATCATTTTGATTCTTCCTTATAAATTCTTTAGATCCACTAAAGGAGACATGCCACAAGAGGACTGAGATAAGGAGATCATTTATCTCCCTTCCTGTTCATTTTGGATAGTGAGGTGTTATTTAGACTAATTCATAGAAAAGAAATACAGAGTCACATAAAAGAGATTGAGCTATCCAGTAGATGTCCCTCTTTAACCCATCTACTTTTTGTTGATAACATCATTCTCTTTGGAACAACCACTACTCAAACAACAATGGCCTTTGAAAACTGCTTGGAGACCTACAATTCATGGTCGGGTCAAAGAGTAAACATGGGAAAATCCTCCATACACTTCAGCAGCAATATCCACACAAATTCAAGACAGGAGATGAAAGAGATCTTTAAAATGAAAGCCTGACCCCTAATCTCAAATACCTTGGCCTTCTTTTGTTTATTGGTTCTAATAAAAAAAATGTTCCTTGTTGAAATCCAAGAAAAAATTCAAACCAAACTCCAAGGTTGAAAATCAAAGCTTTTTCCCCAAGCTGCAAAAACAACACTCATTTGAGTAGTTGCAAGTGCAATCCCCTCATATGTGATGGTCTCAACTATGATCCCTATTTCCGTTTCTAATAATTTGGACTCAATGTTTCGAAGATTTTGGTGGAGAATTGATAACCAAAACTCTCATAAATACATGCCAAAATCTTGGAAACATATATACACCCCAAAATCAATAGGAGGACTCGGGTTGAAACAAACTTCTCTTTTTAACAGAGCCCTGGTTTCTAAACTGGCATGGGGTTTTATGAAAGATTCTAACAATATTTGGAAACAAATAATAGTTGGAAAATACCTGAGAGATTCTACTTTCCTTGTGGTAACCCCTAAGTCTTTTGATTATTGGAATTGGAAATGTTTGCTAAAGCAAAGGGATTTTCTAAAGTCAAGCTACTATTTTCAAACCAACAATAGTATGAAAGCTAGAGTTTGGATTAATCCTTGGATTCCCATTCTTCCACATTTCAAACCTGTTGCAAACCAAAATAACATTCATAGTGATCCAAACACCATTGTCTCAGAGCTCACCCTTGAGGAACCTAGAAGATGGAATACCATTCTCCTACAAGCTATGTTCAACTCAGAGACAGTAAAATAAATTTGAAAATATTCCACTCTTAAACTTTAGATTTCATAACACTGAGGATAAAATTGTTTGGAATCATCACACCTCTGGTATCTTTTTTGTGAAGTCTGCCTATGCAGCTCTTATTTCCAACCAAGCACAAACTCTGATTGATGATGTCAATTGGAAGAAACTTTGGAATATTAAAATCCAAGATAGATTAAAACTTTTCCTTTGGAAGGTTGCTCATAATATTCTCTCAACTAGGTCCAACTTAAAGAGAATAATCAACTTGGAAGAAGAGCAAATCCACTGTCCTTTGTGTGATCTAAAGGAAAAAAATCTCAATCATCTCTTTTTAAAATGTACATATTTTAGGATTTTATGGAGGAATTCTCCCTGGCCCTTAGACATCTTCTCATTATCTGATCTTTCAATACTAAATTGGATCAAAATCATACTAGACCCCTCACTAAGTCTTTGTCTACCAGCAAGTGAATATCACTCTTTCCAAATCTTTGCAAGTCTTGCAATGGAAATATTTTGGTTTACTAGGAATAAAGTCATCCATAATCTTGAAAAGCCTACACCAACAGATTTTCTCAATATCTTGACAAAGAGTTACACTAAGCATAAAAGTTGTTGGTTTCTAAAAAGTCAACAGGTAGAAAATGAGAGTCATTTGCACTTTAAGGATTTCTACCTCCTCTCTTTTGATGTGGCAGTAAGAAATAATGGTAGCATCATTGCAGCTCTTGCTAGATCAAATTCAGGTTCTATCATTCTGGCTAAGACAGATTACATCCATAGCACTAATCCGAACGTAGGAGAAGCCTATGCAGCAAAAATGATCATACAGGAGGCAACAACAATGAGATTCAAGGAAATAATAGTAACAAGAGACTCTAATTTGGTAGTACAAGCCATGAACAATCCAAATCAATCAATGGACTGGAAAATGCAGTCAATTATTAGTGATATCATGCATCATCTTAATAACTTTGAAGAATGGAAAGTTATTAAAATTCATCGATCCTCAGATCGATGCACACACAACTTAGTGCAATGGGCAGCTTCAACTTAGGCCCTTGGAAATATCCCTCTTAGTTTTATCTCTCCTAATCTTCTAAACTTCCATAATGATAAAGACCCTCTTAATGTCTTGTAATATAAGTGTGATTTATTGTACTGCTTAAGTTAAATTATATGATATGCTTGCTTACAAAAACATAAAAAGGATACCTGCCACGTGGCTTGCACTTCACCTCCTATAAAAATGCGCCATGTGCTGCAACTAATAAAATCTAAATTTAAAGAATACATAGTTTGTTTTCATAATATATATCATATTATATTGATTATAATTTTTTCAAATTTTTATATAAAATAAAATAAATAATTTAATTTTTTTAAATCTTAAAATAATAATAATATTAAAAAAATATATTCTAATAATATTTTATTTAATTTTTAACTTTTATCTCAACTCATCTTATCTACGAAAATAGATAGAGATGTTTAAAAAAAAAAACTTAAAAAGGAAAGAAAGAAAGAAAGAGAAAAAAAAAAAAAAAAACCAGGGTACCCTCCCATCTAACATCTAACTAGTGGCATGGCCACCAGGCCGCCCCCGACGGAGAGGGACCTGATATGTGTTTCAATTTTTTAATTTTTTTAAATTTTTGGCTTTTTCTAAAGCAATTTTTATTTTTTAAATTGAAAATTTTTATGTGTTGTGACACGTGGCACATTTTTATTTGTGGTAACGTGGCTTATAAACGCAACAGAGGTTCTATTATTGGGTCTAATAAATCTGTAATAAAAAGATCAAAATGACCAAAATTGAGAGTACAATGATGAAAACAAATCTAATTTTTTAAAATTAAGAAGAAGTTTATTTAAAGGCCAAAACATAGGAACTATTATCGTATTTAATTCATCATATTATAGTCTCTTAAAAATAAGAAATAATTGATAAAAAATGCCGGTAAAATATTTGTGCCATCACTGCCATGAGATTCTATTACGCATTAGCAGTGCAAAAATTTTATACATTATATTATTATTTTATTTTCATATTATTATATAAGATGTGAAAAATTTATTATAAAGATTATCTGATAATAATAAATATGTCATATTTTATATAATAAAATAAAGAGTTTTATTATATACAATCATTTTTATATATTTTTTACGTACTCTATTAATGTGATTGATCAAAATAATTATTTTATATTAAAAAAATGATGTAACCAATCACATTAATAAAATGTACAAATAATACGTAAAAGTAATTGCACATAAATTTTTTGTAAAATAAAAGTGAAATGAGAGAGTGTGCATAACAATAATTTTTCTAGTTAGTCTTGTTTGTTTTCATAATTATTCTCATCTCATTTCATTTTATTTTATCTAATCATTATAATTTTTTTAAATTTTTATAGAAAATAAAATAAATAATTTAACTTTTTTAAATCATAAAATAAAAATAATATTAAAAAGATATATTCTAATAATAATAATAATAATTATTATTATTATTTTTAAATTTTTAAAAATTAAATTATTTATTATATTATGAAAATTTTAAAAAATTATAATAATAAAATGAGATTTTTATTGATTAAAGTCTCTGTCCGAACGGAGCATAATTAATCCTTGGCAATTGTCTCGACGGGTCTGTGCTCTGTCTCACTGAGTTTCATTTTTGCTCTCGCGCTTCAGTCTTCACCGAGTCTCACTTAGGCCAAAAAGCTCTCTCATATGATCGTGTTTTGCCTTTTGCATTTCTCTCTGAAATCTGTGTTGGCGGTTGTTGTCGTCGAATGGCGAAGAAGTACGTGAGGGAGAACATGCCGCTGTCGCGGTTCGGGGTGCTGGTGGCGCAGTTGGAGTCCATAGTGGCCTCCGCGGCCCAGCAGCCTCCGGAGCCCCTCCTCTGCTTTGATCTCCTCTCCGATCTCATATCCGCCATTGACGAAGAGCCCAAGGTCCGTTTTTCTTATCTTTCTCGACCTCTCTTTATATTTTAGATCTGCGCAGTGCGCACCGCTCCGCAACGTGTTCTCTTCAAAATTTATTTCGACTTTCTCTCGTTCTGTTATCGATTTTCTCACAAATCTATTAGGGTTTCACATCTTTTTGGATTTGAACGATTTGAAATTGGAACCCAACTACATATCCTTTTGCATTTTTTTGGTGAAATTTTGGTTGAGTTCTCTTGAGTTTTTGCTGCTGTGGCAAGTGAAATGTTTTTCTTCGCTCTTGAATGTTATTATTATTCATTCCAGGAGTCTATATTGTTGTGGCAAAGAAAATGTGAGGACGCGCTTTATTCTTTGCTCATTCTTGGTGCTCGACGACCTGTTCGTCATCTGGCATCCGTGGCAATGGCAAGGATTATATTCAAGGGAGATGCCATTTCGATTTACTCCAGAGCGAGCAGTCTCCAAGGGTTTCTTTCTGAAGGGAAAAAGAGCGAGCCTCAGAGAGTTGCTGGTTGGTCATAAACACTAAAACTTGTGGTTAGATGGTCACTCACATACTTATTTTTTTTTTCTGCTTGCATTTATTCGAGTTCCATTCATATCTTGAACCTTATTACTATGAATTATTCATAAACTAGTATTTAGCTTGTATCTAGGTGTTTCTGCTTGCATACTCCGTACTTGGGCTACGCCTTAACAAAATCTCTTATCACTTATCAAAAACAAAAAACATAAACCATATCCTGTTGGCAATTGTTTTTGATGACAAATTTAACATAGGGAATTGATGCACTGATGCTTGTTGGGTTTAAGTTTTTTGCTGGTTAATTGAAATTTTAGTTTGTGGATACAAATGGGCCAATTAATGTATATGATGCACTGTGATGATTGATGCTTGCGTGGGATGGGATTAGGGCTTTTTAGAACTCAAACATGATTTTTTTTTTTTTTTATGTCGGGGAATCTCTCCAAGGCAGGGCCTTTCGAACCCACCCCTGTAAAGTAAACCCCGGTCTCGTGCACCACACGAAACTGATTAAATCGTTGGCTTTTCACCAGGGGGTGTGGCCCCAAAGGATTGTTTGCACCCATGAGTATTGAACCTTGAAGAGAGTGATATCCCAAGACCAAGACCTTCACCACTTGGGCCAACCCCTTCGGGTTAGAGCTCAAACATGATATTCTTTATATATTTGTGTGTGTGCGCGCGCGCGCTCAACGCTTACACGAGAGAAATATATAAGAGTGGAGCACCTCGATACTTGTTGATAGAAGATCACAGTGAACTCTTTAATGGGATGCCTAAAGGGTCTTGACTGGGTCTAATTGCTTTCATTGACCCTTATGAGTTGTGCTTCCCCTTTTAGCCAGCTTAAGGGGTATCAGAGTCTCCTCTATCTAGGAGAGTAATACCCTAGATTGTGTGATTGTGTATGAGAATGTGGTAAAAGAGATCCTACATTACTTGGGAGAGAGAAGTTCAAGCCTTTTATAATGAAATACAAGGAATTCCAATTGTAACCTTTGCTTGCCTTTTTGGAGCATGTGCTTTGATGTGGCCTGAGTCTTCTTTATGATATCAGAGCCAATTCCAACCAAAAGTGTGGGACTTGAGCTGTGCCACCTATGATTGACTTGGCCCGATAAGGACGTTGGAGATTTTAAGGGGGAGGTTCTAATACCCTAGATTATGTGATTGTGTATGAAAAGGTGGTTAGTGGGATCTCACATCAATCGAGAGAGAGAAACTCCAGCATCTTATTATGAATATAAAAGGACTCCAATGGCAACCTTAACAGTTCTTATGCAGCATGGCCCCAGATGTGGATTGGACCTTCTTTAGGGTGTTATAGAAGACATGGGATTTCTTTAGCATGTTTTTAATTGTAAAGAGTGCATTAATCCAATAGCTAGGAATTTTGTATGCCTTAGAGGCCAGTGATGCTTGTTGTCATTCATAACCCCGGATTTTCTATACACCTGGGGCCCAAATTTGGCAGTTGGCTGCTGCTGGGCATTAATGATGAAAAATGAAGCACTAATGGCACCCTTTCTACCACTGCTGTAATGAATCTTTAAAACCAAGTAATTAACAATAACCTCCAGCTCCAAGTTTCACTTAGATTGTCAAGCGAGACTCCTAAAGTTTGGTTTTATCGATCCATGTATGTGTACCAATGCCAACTTGAGTTGAACTGTTGCTTTAGTTGACAATTAATTGTTTAGAATGGATCATACTGTTGAAGAAACATTATAGTGTGATGTTCCTGCTCAGGTTACCATTTGAATAAGTGGAGAAAGAAACCTAGCTAGTGAAGGAACTATCTGAATGGTTCCCAGATTTGATGTGATTGTTGTTTTTTTAATGAGGAATTAAGTTTCTTGTTGTAGCTCAACAATTGGTAGGCCAATCATCTTGTGCTTTGAGGTGGGAGGTTACTCTTTGAGGGTCGTAAATTTCCATCTAGATGGCATTATTTTGATCTTAATTTTATGATTGTTTACAAGTGATATATGGCATATTTTGGTACTCTCTATTATATAATATTTATCGCAATGATTTTCTTTTAATGTGGTTATTGTATGGGTATGTTTATGCGGCAAGTTTCTATTGGCTGTAAAAAATAGCATTTTGTTTCTACCGAGACATTTTGTAGAAACAAAATGCTATTTATCATATTCTTGATGAGGCTGTCTGTTTTATGGGTTGTTGTCTATTTAGGCTTTTACCTATTCTATTTCCAATCTATCATTTTCTAAATGCATCATTCTTTATAGGTGCTGCACAATGCTTAGGAGAATTATATAAGCATTTTGGGAGAAGAATTACCTCGGGTTTACTTGAAACGACTATTATTGCGACAAAACTTACCAAGTTTCATGAGGTATCCCATCCTGTCTGTGTTTCTATACATAGAATTTTGTTCATTCATGTCATAAGAAACATAATCTTCATCGAGAAAGGAGTAGGAATGAAATAGTGGAGAATGAACTTATACCTTCTTCAAGACTACATGAATACTCTTAGGTTGTGTTTGGTTGTTGAACCAAACTCAACTTATCTCAAACCAATTATTGATGGGACCTACTACTTTTTCAACTTCCCATAAAAAGTTAAACTCATCTCAACCTACTTTATACATTTCAACCTAAAAAGTTAAACTCATCTCAATCTAAAAAAGTTAAACCCATCTCAATGGGACCCACAAAATACTACTATTCACAACTCATCTCAACTCAACTCAACTCTTGTTTGACATCTTGTTCTTGTTTTCATAAATTATTTTTTTTCCCTTTTCATTTCCTTCTTATTTGGTGTGACTCATGTTCATCTATTTTTTGTAAAGTCTCCATACATGCTTTGAGTAAAAATTTGGATAATGATATTGCTAATGATTCGTAAATATCAAGAATGTTTTTGTGTTATAACTTGGTAATTTTATCATATTTCCATTTTGCTTATCTAAATATCTTTTTGTTTTTTTGATAAGTAAATCTAAATATCTTATTTAGATATGAAAATAAGATGCAAGAAAAGGGTATGCCATATGCCTTGATGTTTTTACTCTTGCATATGATAAGTGTTTTTTTATCGGTACATAAATTTTTATTGACCATTAGAATAGGCAAAAGCCCAAGTACACAGGATTGCATATTAGAAATGTTTTGTTATTTACTTTTTGTGAATTATTATATTCTAAATATATATATTTTTTTGATAAGTAAGAATCTTTATTGAATAGATTGAAACTAGGCAATGCCCAAGTACACAAGAAATATATACAAAGTGAGACACTTAATTACAATCTAGTAAGCTAGAAAGAAGAAAGAAATTCATGAACATTCCCATCCTTCAATACAATAGCAGAAAACCATTGTAAAAGAGAGAAAACAAATAAATTCTAGATTTCCCCCACCGCACGGTCCTTGTTGTTAAAGCACCTATTATTCCTTTCCGACCATAAACACCACATTAAGCACAAATGTAACATTCGCCACACTGTTGCCAGTTGAGTGCTATTATGCCTCCTATTCCAGCACGCTAGTAGTTCCACCACACTCTTCAGCATTACCCAACTTAGCTCGGCTCTACTAAGAATACCAGCCCACAACTCCCCAGCCACCTCACAATGTACGAACAAATGATCTATTGATTCTCCATTCCTTTTACACATGCTGCACCACTCTGTGACCATCATACCGTGCTTCCTTAGATTATCAATCGTCAAAATCTTCCCAAGTGCAGCTGTCCAAGTAAAAAAACGCAACTTTAGACGTTTGACTGGGTCGAAGGGATTGTATTTGTCGAAGGGTGGACGTTTGACTCTCATTAAGAGCACCCTCTCTAACTTACCTACATATTTTTTGTCTTTGTTTTCCATACCTGCTAGTGTGGCGGCTCGGATTGAAAAATTGTATTGGGATTTCTTATGGAGTGGGATGGGGGACGAATCCAAATTTCACCTGGTGAGATGGGACACGGTGTGTAGACCAATCTCATCAGGAGGTTTGGGTGTAAAAAATTTGAGAATTTTTAATCGGGCTTTACTTGAGAAATGGTTATGGAGGTATAACATGGAATCAGACGCCTTATGGAAGCAGGTGGTTGATCGCAAATATGGGACCTTGTGGGGTGGATGGTGTACTGAAGAACCACATGGGGCTTATGGTGTGGGGGTTTGGAAGTATATTTGACGTGGATGGGGGGCATTTTATAGCCATGCTAGAGTAGTGTTGGGGGGTGGGGGGTGGTCCCGAATCAAATTTTGGAGGGACATATGGTGCCGGAATGAGGCCCTTAAGGATTCCTTTCCAGCTATTTTCCCTGTGGCTTGTAATCAAGATGCTTCAGTAGCGGACCTCATGCTTTGTTCAGGGGACCAAGTGCAGTGGAATGTCACTTTTAGTAGAGCGGCGCAAGATCGGGAAGTAGACAGCTTTGAGGCTTTTTTTAGCCTATTATATTCTGTGAAGCCGAACAGTTAGCAAGTTGATAAGTTGTGGTCGACTCTTGCGGGTAATGGCACTTTTTCGGTTTGATCTTTCTACAAGTCCCTTTCACATCTAGCAAATACTCAGTTTCTATGGAGGAAAATCTGGAGGAATAAGGCACCTTTTAAAGCGGTTTTCTTTACTTGGACAACAACATTGGGGAAGATTCTGACTATTGATAATCTGCGGAAGTGATAGGTAGTTATCCTCGATTGGTGTTGTATGTGTAAGAGATCCGGGGAGACAGTAGAACACCTCTTGTTACATTGTGAGATAGCTAGAGCCTTGTGGTTGTAAGTGTTTAGCTGAGTTGACTTATATTTTGTAATGCCTGCAACAGTAGTGGATATATTGGCTAGCTAGACGCTTCCGAGAGGAGTCTCACAAATCAAAGCCGTATGGAAGATGATTCTGACCTGCATTATGTGGTGCCTATGGCAAGAGTGGAATGAGCGGACTTTTGAAAACAAGGAGTGGTCATTAGAGGAACTTTTTGATAGGTGATAAGAGATTTTATTCCAAGAAAATAGGCATAGCCCAAGTATACAAGAAGTATACAAGAGAATACACCTAAATACAAACTAAAGCAAAATAGAATTAAAATGAAGCATTACAAATATTCATATCCCTCACTAGATTGTTCACCCAAAATTTAAAGTGCTAAAGAAAAAATCCCTAAATTCTCTATTGTGCGTTTACAATCTTCGAAGCACCTCCCATTTCTCTCAAGCCATAGACACCAGAACAAACACGAAGGAATCGTCCTCCACTCAACTTTATTGCCTCCACATCCCGCAGCACCTTGCTAACTAGCCAAGAAATCCACCACATGAAAAGGCATCACCCAAGCAATGCCTACCCTTGCAAATAACTCATTCCATAAGGCAGTCACCATTTCGCAATGAAGAAACATGTGGTTAACAGATTTGCCATTTTTTTTTACACATGAAGCACCAATCCATCACATATAAACCCATTTTCCTCAAATTATCAGTAGTTAAAACTTTCTTTAGCGACACCAACAAGCAAAAAAATGCAACTTTACTGGGCACTCTAGCTTTCCAAATGCATTTCCAGGGGTATGTTTTATTACCATGACTATTTAACACCTTGTAATAGGAATTCACAGAGAATCTGGACTTATTATCATGAACCCACTGCATCCTATCCTCCCTGATCAGATCAATCTTCTAATCATAAAGTTTTACATAGAAATCAGCAGCTTCACTCACTTCCCAGTCCTGTAAATCTCTAGTAAATTCCACATTCCAATTCAGCATGTTATTAGAAAACAAATATGAATCAGCCACAACAGCCTCTTTGTTTTTAGCAATCCTAGAAGACTAGGAAATGCTAATTTAAGAGGAAATCACCACACCAAACATCGTGCCAAAAGAAAATATTAGTCCCGGTCCCCATTTTGAAATTAATGTTTTTGACAAAATCCCCCCCATCCCAACCGAATGGACTTCCATAATCCCACCCCAAATACCCTTTTAATTCATTAGAACACCAATTCCCCCACATCCTTCCATATTTAGTATCTACAATCTGTCTCTACATTGCATTTCTCTCATTGTTGTAGCTCCAAAGCCACTTCCCAAGGAGAGCTTTATTAAAAAGCTTTAAATTCCGCACACCCAAACCTTCACAAGACACCGGAGTACAAACCTTATTCCAACTCACCAAGTGAGATTTACATTCCTCCCAAATACCATCCCATAAGAAATTTCTAAAAATCCTCTCAATTTTTTTTACCACCCCCGTTGGAATAGGGAAAAGAGAGAGGTAATAAGTGGGTAAATTAGACAAGGTGCTTTTAATCAATGTAACTCTTCCCCCTTTGGACAATTACAACTTTTTCCAACCAGCTAGTCTCCTTTCGATCTTCTCAATCACCCCATCCCAAATAGACACAGATTTTATGAGGAGCCCCCAAAGGTAACCCAAGATATTTCATGGGTAGAGAAGATACTTTACAGTCCAGAATATTAGCCAAATCATAAATATTGCTGACTGAATCCACTGGAACAATTTCAGACTTAGTTAAATTGATTCTAAGCCTGGAGACAGCTTCAAAACATAACAATAAAGCTCTTAAAGCATGAAGATTATCTTTGTTAGCATCACCTTGTCAAATAGCCACTAGAGGAACTTCGCACTCATTTTTTTAATACTTTATTTCTATGGGCCATAGCTTTAGATTTTAATAGCCCGACTTTTCATGACTTTCTAGTTTCCAATAATGTGACCTAGATAGGTCTTATCTCTTGTATACTATCTTGTATACTTGGGCTTTGCCTATTCTTTATTAATAACATTATCGTTTACTTATAAAAAAAAAGATTATCAACCGTCAAAATCTTCTCAAGTGCAGCTGTCCAAGTAAAAAACACAACTTTAGATGACACTAAAGCCTTCCAAATGCTCTTCCACGTAAATAATGTAGGTTTTTGAACTGGCAAGGCCTTGGAAAGAGGGCTCTCCCCACTCCAAACATCAAACCAAAAGCGAGTTCTTACTCCATCACCCACCTCAAACTTAATATGTTTTTCAAAAATGTTCCACCCCTTTCTAATAAATTTCCATAGGCTTACTCCATTAGACCCCCTACTCTCCTTAGATCACCATCCCCCCACGCACTACCATACTTGTGATCAATAACCTCACTCCACAACGAGTTCCCTTCCATTTGATACCTCCACAACCACTTTTCTAAAAGTGCCTTGTTAAATACGCTCAAATTTTGCACCCCTAAACCACCATTCGCAATCGGATAGCACCCTTTGCCAACTCACAAGGTGAAATTTAATTTCCTCCCGCATGCCACCCCACAAGAAAGCTCTAAACAATTTTTCAATCTGGTTTGCCACACCTACCGGTAATGAGAAGAGAGAAAGATAGTAAGTGGGAAGGTTGGAGATGGTGCTTTTGTAAGTGTTAATCTCCTCCCTTTTGATAGATATAACCGTATCCACCCCGATAATTTTTTCTCAATCTTCTCTACCACACCATCCTAAATACTCTTTGCTTTGAATGACGCCCCAAGGGAAGTCCAAGATATTTCATAGGAAGAGAGACAATTTTACAGCCCAACAACTCTGCTAGAGAAGCAATATTACTCACATCCCCCACTGGTACCAATTCTGACTTCCCCAAGTTCACATTGAGTCCCGAAAGAGCTCCAAAGCACAACAAAACCGCCTTTAGAGCTTGAATCTGGTCACTAACAGCATCACAAAAGATGAGCGTATCATCCTCAAATAGTAAGTGAGAAATGGAATTGACACCATTACTATTGTTGCCCACCAAAAAACCAGCAAGAAATCCCCCCTTACGGCAGCCTCCACCATGCGACTCAATGCCTCCATTACTATAACAAAAAGGAAAGGTGATAGCGGATCCCCTTGTCGCAAACCCCTCGAAGTCTGATTCTAAATATATACTTCCATATCCTTATTCTAGAGAATGATTTGTTACTTATGGGTTGATCAACTTGACAAGATATTCAAGGTCTTAGTTTGTGTGTGTGTGAGGGAGGGAGGGAGGGAGCGACTGGGTTGAGGCTTAGTGAGATTGTTAGAAGGGTGATATAGGTATGTTGTGTCTGATTATCATCAATGAGTCAACTTTTTGAGTTCATGTTGCTTTTCTTTTCCTTTGTTGTGTAAATTCTATTTATACTCCTCCAATCTCAGGAGTTTGTGAGACAAGAGGCTCTATATATGCTTCAAAATGCTTTGGAAGGTTCCGGTGGTAGTGCTGCTTCATCTGCATATACTGAAGCGTTCCGTCTCATCATGCGATTTGCTGTTGGGGATAAATCATTTGTTTGTAGAATAGCTGCAGCAAGATGTCTGAAGGCATTTGCTCACATTGGAGGGCCAGGTTTAGGAGTGGGGGAGCTTGACAATGCCACTTCTTATTGTGTCAAGGCAAGTGTTGTTCTTTGTGATTGTCTCATTTCTTTTTTTATTAGTCAACATCTGAATCTTTGAGATTTGTTGTCATAAATTTTAATTCAACTTTTTTTTACTGATGCTCTTGGTAGGCGCTAGAGGATCCCGTTTCATCTGTTCGGGATGCATTTGCTGAAGCTTTGGGCTCCTTGCTTGCTCTTGGAATGAATCCGGATGCACAGGTTCTATTTGTCTATTCCGATTGCTTTTTCTCTCCGATCCTTTTGTAATCTCACAGTTTGTTTCTCTTACTAGGTTCAACCAAGGGGAAAAGTTCCTTCTCCTCCAGCAAAGAAATTAGAAGGCGGTTTGCAAAGGCATTTGGCTTTGCCCTTTAGGAAAGGTATAGTTTCTTTTATGATCCTAATTTCTCTTTTTTATGAGAGCTCGATTATGTAATCTCCCTTTCCAATTTTGATTTGAACTTACACAACTTTGGACCAGGATTGATCATTTCGATCGAGAAGGATACAAATAAATAATGAACATTAGTCAATTCCCTATGACAGGATGAGGATTTACCTTTTGCAAAGTTCAAACAACAAAAGACCAATATAAATTCACCTCATCAACTGATCTTGGATCGTAGATTGTTACTAACAGCGATTGTGGGTTGAGTCCCACCGGGCGTGCATGCCCTGCCATGTAAAAACATGATGGTTTTACCTATGAAAAAAGATTGTTACTAACAGAGAACTAAGCCCTATATGTTTCCCATTTGTATGGGATGATAATGTCCTCCTATGTGATCGAGATCCTTTGCAATGTAGACAACCTTGACGTGGTCGAATATCACGCATGTTTGACCGTAATGGTGATTGAATTCATGTAGAAAAACTTGTCGGTTTTGTAGATAACCTTGAATGTATCCATATCTCCCACCCCTTGATTTTGTTTAAGCGCTTTTTAGGCTTTGAAACCAAGCATCAAGCTAGCTATATCCATTTTTTGCGATGCTATAGCATTGATCCAGTTGTTTTATCACCTGATTGAACAAGCCTACTCTTTTGATTGAGGAATATGCTTACATTAAGGGCACCGTGATTATTTAAAAAATGGGATGATCCGATCCTTTAGATTCCTTTCTTATTAATTACTTTTGAAGGACAAGGGGTTCATAGTCACTTAATTGGTAAGAAACTTGAAGGAAGTGCTAATTTTGCTCAATGGGAACAAAAGGATGCTCTAATATTGTCTCTCATGCTGTCTAGCATTCAACCTATTATCGGTTCTTGTTTGATGTATCTTGATATTACGGAAGAGCAAACCATTAAAGTGGCGCCGTTATACAAGAGTTATTCTATCTATAAAGAAAAGAGATAAATTTAGCTTCCACATGCACAAGGGGTGGGAAAATGGTCTAATAATTTATGGGTGTACAAGTTATTTTATCTGTAAAGGAAAAAAAGAAGTTTTTTGTTAGGTTTTATGTTATATATGTATTGGTTTTCAATTTATAACAAAGCTTGTAATGACAAACATGAAGTATATTGACAATGGAAAGGATCAGTAAAATTGTAATATTTCTTCCTTTTTATTAGTAATATATCTATCTTGCTTAGAAAAAAAGACAACAACTTTTTAGTTGGTTCATATGTTAAATTCTTTGCGTGCCTCTTGGGATCGAGCAATCTCTCACATGTTTTGTAAATTGCAGCAAGTGGAGCTCGCTCAAAGGATGTACGAGTTGGCCTAACCTTGTCTTGGGTTTTCTTTTTACAGGTAGTTTCTGGAGACCAATCCCTGCTCTTCCCCCTTTCCTTTTTTTCCTCCTTGTGTTTTAGAAGGTTTTTGCAATTGAATTGGTTTTTCTTGTACTAATTATGCAATAGTGTGGTGCATTTGGAGGGAAATGAATGATAGAACTTTTAAAGACTGTGAGTGGACAATGGATGAAGTTAAAATTTTCTTCTTCAATACTCAGTTCCTTTGGATGACTGCTAGAGGTTTTAATGGACTAAGTTTCCTGGATTACATTATATCCGTTTCTAGTTCTAATTTGGTATTTCTCTTGTACATGTCCCATTGACTTGGGCCCATGCCTTTTGATTTTGGCAATAATTTTTTATTTTTTGCAATAAGCATGAGAATAACTATTCAACTTTTTTGTAGCTGTTACCTGTATTTGATCAAGATTCAATAGATTGTTTTGAATTCAATCTATTGGAAAGTGAACATTTGAGAATAGAACTTTCTACCAATCGGTTGTAATTGATTTTAATGGCAAGAACATTCATGAATTTCTTGTATCACTAGAACTCTACTCGTAGGCATTGCTCTTGTATATGTCCTGTGTACTCGGACTTTTGCCTATCCTTATGATCAATAGAATCTTATTTACCAATAAAAATAAAGAACCTTCTACCAATTGGAAAGGGTAAAGTGGGTAAGGCCTTGTGTGTCTTGATTTTACCGTCTCTTCGGAATATAGTGGATTATGACCAAAGGGTGGTGGAACTAATGGCTTGTTGGGAAGAGTAGATGGGCAGTCAACATAAGTTAGTAGTTTCAGATGGCTCCTTTATGCCTAATGTGGTGTATTTGGGAGGAACACAATGCTCGTAATTCAGAAGACTGGTACAGTATGGTGTCAGAGTTAGAAACACTATGCTCAAATCCCTCTATATCTGGATGATGACTGAACATTTGTCGCTTTTGAGTTTCTGTTTCTCTTCTCTCCCTTTATTTGGGTGCTTTTTCTTGTATACTTCATATGTACTTGTTACATCTCTGTGCTTTTAATGAAATTAACTTGTAAGAGATGGTCAAACTGTTACATTTTCATACTAGTGTGTGTTAGACGGAGAAATGTGACAGTTCTTGATGTTTTCAAGGTTTCTGACTGCCAGTTACATTTTCTTGCTAGTGTGTTATTAGACAGATAGGTGGCAGTTCCTGATGTTATCTAGGTTTTTTGACTAGTGATAGTTTGTGGTGATTGCCTTAAGTTTGAGGGTGTGCTGTCTGGTATTGCTTCTGGCTTGAACTCAACACATAATTTTTTTTGGTAGGGTTTGCATTTATATCTAAATTCTTTGTCTATAGAATACTATTTTTTGGGTGGAGATCGAGATGAATAAGTTATGCCGTGTTATTGGGTAGTAATGTTTATTTGTTCTTTAAAATATATTTTGCAGGCTATTCATCTAAAGTATCTGCAACCAGATAGTGAGCTTCAAAACTTCGCTTTGCAAGTTATGGACATGCTTTGTGCTGATACTTCTGTTGATGCCCATGCATTGGTATTTATTAAACAGACCTGTACCTTAGATCTGTTTTTAATTTTCTGCTTCTGAATTTCGTAAGAACGTGAAATATTTGACTATCATATGACTTCAAGTCTTCAACTTTGTCCTAATAAAAAGGTGATTATTTAACTTTGTTTTGCACTTGTATTGTCTAAAGGAGAAAAGAAGGAAGCAAAACTTTTTTTTTGATAAGTAAACGATTGTATTAATAAGAATAGGCATAGCCCAAGTACACAAGATGGTATACAAGAATCAACACCTATCTAGGAAGAAGAAATGGAACTAAGGAAATCATGAAAATCAAGGCCATTGAAATCAATAGCTTTGGCCAAAGAAATAAGGTTCTAACAAAAAATAGTCTAAGCTTTGCTAAAGAGCGCTCCTGGTCTTCGAATGTCCGGTCATTAAGCTCCTGCCATAAGCACAGTAGAATACAAATAGGAACCATCTTCCATACAATTGTGATTTGTGGAATGCCACCTAGATTTGTCCAACTGGGCAGAAGTTCAACCATAGTAGCAGGCATAACCCAAGCTAGCTCGAACCATCTGAAAACATCTTCCCATAACGCTCTAGCAACCTCACAATGCAGTAGAAGATGATCCACAATCTCACCACTTTTTTTTGCACATACCGCACCAGTCGACTGTAATCACCCTGCGTTTCCGTAGGTTATCTGTCATCAAAATCTTTCCTAGAGAAGCTATCCAAGCAAAGAACGTCGCTTTGGGAGGCAAAGAAGGAAGCAACACTGGGAATGAATAAATGGAATAAAAGATGACTGACACGTGTTTACCTTTTTTAGAAGAAGATTTTATTTATTTTTGATAAGAAATAGGGTTTGCGGGGGTATAAGAAGATTTTATTAATAGGAAAAGATGACTGACATGTGTTTACCCTTTTTTTATAAGAAGATTTTATTAATAAGCTACGCACAACTGTTGTTCATTGTTGTTAAATTTTCCATTCGATCTAGGTGATGTGTTGTCTTTCAGTTTTAGTTCAATTATTTATAAATTTCTTTTTCAGTGGTTCATGCACTCATGTGGTGCCTTGTAGCGCACTGTCTCTGGGAGATATTATTATTTAGAGAACCATGAAACTGTTTGCTGCACATTTATAAGTTACATAATCAAGATTTTGCTGATGTGCTCTGCATTGAACTTTCATATAGGATAATGTTCAATACTAATTCATCTTATAAACGTTAATCTAAGATTTAAACTCTTGTGTAAGTTGCTGGAGGTGCAGTTAATGTGTTAAATCTGACTAATTGCATATATATTATTTGGTTTATTGGATAAATATTGTAATGGAGCATTGTCGGATCTACTAGAATTTATGGGGTTCTATAGTAGTTAACCTTATGCGGCACGTGGATAAAACTATTATTTGAAGCATTAGAAGATCAATACCTTTGAACTTATGGAAAAACAAGTTTGATACCTTTGAACTGAATTTGTGTCAATTGTATAAGTGATTATAATGAATCCACTTGTTGCTATTTTATGATTAAGCACCTATGTGACGTTCAGCATAATTTAGCTACTGATCAAATTCGTCTTATGGTTTGCTGAAGGCATGCGTTCTCTATATCCTTCGGGTTGGCGTAACTGATCAGATGATGGAGCCTGCTCAAAGGAGCTTTCTGGTTTTTCTTGGAAAGCAGGTTTCTGAGAGTGAATCAACTGGGCTTCAATTGTTTTCTTTTACTTTTTTGGCATCTGTAATGAAAAAGAACTTCTCTTCATACTTGACAGCTTCAGTCTGCTGATGCCAGTCCTTCCATGAAAATTTCTGCTTTACGTACCTTGTCCTATACACTGAAAACACTGGGAGAGGTAAGGCACGAATCTGGTTATGCATAATTTATGAATACTTTTTCAAGTGGAGAATATAGTATGTGTTGTAACTGTCAAACATTGTGCTTGTTTTGCCTAGAGCACCATACTTGACACGTTTGAAATAAATTTTTTTTTGGGTAAAAAAACTAAGCTCAAGATACGAGGCATTTATAAGTGATGGAGCTAAAGATCAAGCGTACCACCTTTGTCTCTTCATCTTGCCTTGCAATTTTTTTTTTTTTTTTATTTGGAGGAGAGAAAATTTGGTGAATTTAAGAGATGTTGAGAATGTGGAGATAGAGGAAAGAAGGTTCACTTCAAGAGGCAATATAACATGCTACAAACGTTATGATTGCTACCATAGAAAGCTTTTGTTTATATTTTTCACTTTTGGAATAATACAGTCTCTATGACATTATCACCTTTTGTACCCTAAAGGAGTTTGGATGAACCTTCGTATTTATATTGAGTTCTTAATGTGTTCCTTAAGCAAATGCTGGTTGGGCTATAATCACTAAAGTAGTGTAGATGATATGTGAGGGATAACTTAATATATATCTAACAGTAATCTATAGCACTTATCAAAAAAGTCATCTATAGCACTTATAGAAAAAGATTTAGTATGCACTTATAGCATTAGTATTTAGTTGCAGGAAAAAGTTATAGTCATTGGAGGTGGATTACGAATATGTTTTGGCATTATGGAAAGTTACCGCTGATTTTCTGTTGCTTGATATGTCCATATGCAGGTTCCATTTGAATTCAAGGAAGTTCTTGATGACACGGTTGTGGCAGCAGTATCTCATCCCTCACAACTGGTAAGCTGCTGACTTTGGTTTTCTTAGCCATTCTGCTTTTTGTTCAAAATTATAATATTCGATGTGGACGTTTAGAAGCTTATTTTTTTTTATCGGCAAATAAGATTTTTTTGATCGTAAGAATAGGCGAAAGCCCAAGTATACAGGTCATATACAAGAACAATGCCTAGGCATGGTCATGCCATTAAAATCAATTACAATCGACCATTGGAACAAAGTGTTAAAAAAGAAAGTTCTAAGTTCATCCAATGATTGTTCATGATCTTAAAATCTTCTCTTGTTCCTTTCCCTGCAAAGACACCACCACAGGCAGATCAAAACCATCTTCCAAATTTCGGCAATCTGAAAAGTGCCTTGGAGACCTCTCCATGATGCTAAGAGGTCGATCACCCTTCTTGGCATCACCCAAGCTACACCCACCTTAGCAAAAAAAAGTCATTGCACTGAGGCTTCCTTCATTCTCGCTATACCAAAGAAGTTTGGATATGCTTCCATAAGGTTGCGTTTGGGTAGTGAAGTGATCTCAAATATTCTGTGAATTATAGTGAAAAAGTAATGATAGAATATTGAATATTAGTGAATAATAATGAAAAGTAGGTGAAAAGTAATAATAGCCCTAAGTATGCCTTTTCACCACACCATATGTCATGCCAAAATTTGATCGAGATCTGTCACCTTCCTCAAAATGGGTAAGACTAGAAAATTGATGTGCTTCCAGAGCCCTACCCCATTTGATCCATCACCTCGTTCGACCACCAACCTTCCCATGCTCTATCATACTTTGAGTCTAAAATTGTTCTCCACAAAGCTCCATGTTCTATGGGATATCTCCATAGCCATTTGTCCAACAACACCTTATTAAAAAGCTGCAAATTTCGGATACCCAGATCTCCTTCTGAAATTGGGGAACAAATGGTGGCCCATTTACTAGATGAAATTTGAGCACATCATTCATCCCTTCCCATAGGAAATCCTGCTATATTTTCTCCATACGATAAGCCACTTTGGATGGAAGCGGAAATAAAGAGAGGAAATAGGTCTCTAGGTTAGAGAGGGTACTTTTGATGAGTGTGACTGCCACCTTTGGATAAGTACATCCGCTTCCAACTGGCAAGTTTCCGCTCCATTTTTTCTGACATCATCCCAAATAGACATTGATTTGTAATGAGCACCCAACGGGAGACCAAGATATTTCATGGATAGATGAGATATCTTATATCCCAAGATAGAAGCCATACTATCCATATTATGTAGTTGCCCCACTGGAACTACATCTGATTTGCCCACGCTCACCTTCAATCCAGAAACGACTTCGAAGCATAGAAGGAGACCCTCAATGCTCGGATATGATCATGGCTGGATTCACAAAATAATTGGGTATCGTCGGCAAATAAGAGATGAGATATATTGAGAGAGCCAGATATAAAACCACCCTCAACAACACCGACGATCAATTTGCTAAATGCTTCCATTACAAAAACAAATAGTAATGGAGATAAGGGATCCCCCTGTCTCAATCCCCGTGAGCTTTGAAAGAGACCGCTTTGTGTGCCATTAATTATGATAGAGAAGCGTGCAATAGAGATGCAATGTTTGATCCATGAGCACTATTTCACCCCCAAAACCGCATCTCTCGAGTATCTAGAGTAAGAAGCTCCAATTGACTCAATCATAGGCTTTTTCCATATCTAGTTTGCAAAGAAGCCTTGGCTCTCCCGACTTGAGTCTACTATCCAAGCATTTGTTGGCAATAAGCACCACATCGAGTATTTGCCTCCCCTTCACAAAGGCATTTTGGGCTTTCATTTGGCTTTCTCCACTACCATGCTTAATCTGTTCGTCAAGACTTTTGAGATGATTTTGTACATCCCACTTGCTAAGCTAATGGGACGATAATCTTTAACCTCAACCACAACCGGTTTTTTTGGAATGAAAGGAATGAAGGTTGCATTAAGGCTTTTTTTGAACCTTCCATTTTCATGGAATTCTTGAAAGACCCCCATGATATCACCCTTGATTACTTCCCAACGAGATTGAAAGAGCACCATAGTGAAGCCATCAGGACCTGGAGCTTTATCACCCGCTATTCTTTTTAACACTTTATGAACATTCATTTCTTAAAAAGGCCTCTCACGCCATCATTTTACTTGTGAGTTGATAGTATCCAACGTAAGTCCGTCTAAATTTTTTTTGATCGGTGAGTCCGTCTAATTTAGGTCACCAAGAAAGTTGTTCCGAAATCAAATTCTCATAGTAGTTGACAGTGTAGTCTGTGACCTCAGTTTGGTTAGAGATAGTCACCCCATTTGCCAACAACGTATCAATGGCATTGTTCCCCCCTATGTGAGTTAGCCAGCCGTTGAAAGAACTTGGTACATTTATCCCCCTACTTCAACCATATGGCTCTTGACTTTCGCCTCCAAGATATCTCTTCCATGAGAGAGACCCTCTCAAGTTCTACTGACACTTGAGTTTTGTGAGCTCTTTCCACTTCTGACATTTCCCTTACCTCCAATATGTTCTCCAATCCCTTAAGTTCCTCCAAGAGTAACTTCTTTTGGCCTTCCACTTTTCCAAACACCTGTTCATTCCAATTCTAAGAGATTTTTTTTTTTTTTTTCTTTTTTTTTTTTCTTTTAGTGCCTTCGATTTACATGTCAAAATATAACTTGGAGTTCCTTGGAATTTATAAGAAGTCCACCATTGTTTAACTTCGTCAATAAGGCCCTTTGATTTCAGCCACATGTTCTCGAATTTGAGGTACCTTGGACTATCCATGTATTCCTCCATAGTCAAGACGGATGGGAAAGTGGTCTGAACATAGTCAAGGAAGTCGCTTTCGAATAAGATGTGGATAATGGATTTTCCAATCAGAGGAGACCAAGAATCTATCGATCCTCGGTAGATTGGAGATTTAGAAGCATATTATGCATTGGCCTGGAGGATTTCCTCATGTAGGCATGTCAACTAAGAAATTGCAAGAAAGGAAGTGAGGGTTTGGGGACTTGATCCTTCTGTAATGTTAATTCTATTATTTTGGAGGTCTTGAGTTGTGTGTATTATCCTAGTATTAGTTAGCCACTTGTAGGGGTGATAAACGGTCCGGTCGGACCGACTGAAATTTTAAATATATTATTAATACTTGTTAATATTCTATAAATTAACAATATTTTATATATATTTTCATCTAACCTATCACTATTAACAATATAAAATTTTAAATATATTATTAACACTTGTTAATATTCTATGAATTAACTAATATATAATATCAATTAGTTAATTATATAGTAATTATATAAATTAGTAATATAATTTTCATCTAATTTATTATCATTGACCATATAAAATATTTTTTTATTGAGTTTGTTACATAATCCACATTAATAAGTCACTTAATTTAATTTAGTATTTTAAATAAATTTTTTTATTAATTATTTAAAAAAAAAAAAAATTAGGCCGAACTGACTAGACCGGACCGGACTGATAGCTATCGGTCCGGTCCGGTCCCTTTGGGTGTTCGGTCCGGTCCGGTCCGGAAAAATGATGGACCAAAAATATTCGGTCCATCGCCGGACCGGACCGGACCATTTTCACCCCTAGCCACTTGTTTATATTTTAAGGCTAACTCTTTTGTTGAAAACCGTTAGTGTTTGCTTGTGCAATATATATCCAAGTAACCAGAATGAGGGTGCAACTTGTGAGACATCAGTTACTAGTTTGGTACAATCTATATGCCTCTGAGTGCGTATAGATGTAAATTCCGGTATACCGAGGATGAAGTTTTCCACTCTTCTCTATCTTTCTTGCCGATTTTGTCTTCTTATCTCCTTGTTTCTTTTCATCTTCTTACTTCTGGTTACTGTTTCCTCAGGTATGATGAGTTGGAAAATAATCTTATATGTACTTTTTGTGAATTGATTGCCTAGGGCATAGATGTTGAGTCCTAATTGTGCTTGATGATCATATCATATTATACTTATACTAGATGTCAATGCTCATCTGACTGCTCTTTGATATGAGTTTGCTACACATTATATGGATCTGTGGTTAGGTGCGCGTTGAGGCTGCTTTGACATTACGTGCATTGGCTGAGGTTGATCCCACTTGTGTTGGCGGTTTGATGTCTTTTGGGGTGACCACGCTAAATGCTCTAAGGGAGAACGTTTCTTTTGAAAAGGTAAAGTTGATAAATTATGGGATGCCCTTTTTTTTCTTTATACTTTGTGTTTGATTATTTATTTGTATGGTTATCCTTGTCTTGATTTTCTACCTTGACATATTTTTAGACCATAAAAAGTGTTTTTTTAAGGTATCTTTTAGTCATAGTGCCTTAACAAATTTATGTACATTGATGAGTTTAGTAGCATCTCACTAGGTGAAATAATAAAAGAAGCATCTAACTCTTTCATGCATGCTCCACTTGGCTTGGGGAGATTATGTATAATCCAACCATATTTATTAAACGAGGTTTCTTTGACAGTGCAAAGTTTTTGATTTGTTCCTTATCCTAAAACTATTACTTGCTCTTATTAGTAGCTTTTCGTTGTGCTACGAGCTATCATTGTCAAAGCTTGGTTCTAGCGGATGGGCTAGCAGTAAGCTTGGCCATAGCAAAGCTCTTACCAAGTGCGAGGGAAAACGTCTTTGCCGCGTGCAAGTGTGGCATTTGCTGTTCTTTGATGGCTAGTAAAAGTCATCCTATCCCAAAATAGAGGTGTAGCCTTAGTACATGGGAGGCAGAATTTCCTTATATGAATAAATTTGTGAACCATCTGGTGCTGGTTTAGTGCTCTATTGCCTTGATATTGCTCTCAGTTGTTTGTCGTAGCTGAATTCAGTTAAAGCCTTGTTGCCATTTGTGCTTTCTAAAAAGGAAAACAGTCTAAATATTAGTTGAATGGTAACAATTATGGTCTTTGGGACCATGGCTGCTACGAGCTAGAAACTTCTTTTGATAAGTAGTATAGACTTTATTGAAGAACTCAAAAGGCATAGACCAAATACACAGGACGCATGCAAGTTAATTTAGGTGGTGCTTGGATATTAAGGGGATGTTTGAGGAATGAGATGAGATGAGATGAGAATTCTGTGAATTGTAGTGAAATGGTTTGAGTTAAGATACTTTATTGAGTTTTGGGAAAGGAGAGAGAAAAAGTTGAAGAAAAATAATATAAAGTTAAAATATTGTTAGAATATAATTTTTATATAATTTTTGTTTTGGAATTTGAAAAAATTGTATTCTTTTGTATTTTGTTTGGAAGTTTGAGAAAGTTGTAATGATTATATGAAAAAGTTGAAAATTTGAAATTGAAAAGTGTTTGTGTTTGAGTGATATTTGGGAAGGAAATTATGAGAAGTTTTAAGATTAGATGAGGTGAGATGGTTTGTGTAAGCCCTTGTTTGGGAAGTGAGATGAGTTTGAGAACATATCATCTCATCTCATCTCAAAACTTCTCATAATTTCATTCCCAAATATTCACTTTTCAATTTCAAATATTCAATTTTTTCATTAATCATTACAACTTTTCCAAACTTTCAAACAAAACACAAAAAACAATATAACTTTTTCAAATTTCAAAATGAAAATAATATTAAAAATTATATTCAAATAATTTTTTTTAAGTATATTCAAACAGTTTTTTAACTTTATAAGATTTTTATTCAATTTTTTTTCTCTCATTTTCCAAAACCCAATAACACATCTTAACTCAAATTATTTCACCACTATTCACAAAATTCTCATCTCATCTCATTACCTGGACATGCTGTCTCAAATTCATCAGTCTTGCAAGTCAAAAAATTCCTTTCTCAAGCTGATAGCTTTGGAAATGCAATCACAAGCAGAAATGGGTTGCAATATTGGCCAAAATGACAGTGTATTCCTTGTTTATTTTGTGACTTACAATATCATACCAACTGGCTAGTTCATGCAGGAAGCTTTTTAAAT
This sequence comes from Juglans microcarpa x Juglans regia, assembly GCF_004785595.1. Lineage (NCBI taxonomy): Eukaryota > Viridiplantae > Streptophyta > Magnoliopsida > Fagales > Juglandaceae > Juglans > Juglans microcarpa x Juglans regia. Next base: position 3,045,826 of record NC_054597.1, read on the forward strand.
TCCCTTCCACATCCTCTGAGGGCTACCCTTTTGTATTGCAGCTCTAATCTGAAACTTCTAGGGTTTTATTGTCAAAGATAATTGCTGATTGACAGAAAGCTTGAATTTAATCCTATAAGGATTAGCTGATTAAATGTCTTATGAAGGGATCATATCTTAGGTATACTGAGGGCTATCGTAAATAGTCTCTTACAAATCACTTTCTTGCTTGTGCATTATCAGTGTAATATTAGGATTCTCCTGATCTATTTTTTAGTTGTTGCTATGCCCACCTTTGGATTGTAGTATATGTGATGCATGCATGATAAGCTTTTTATTTACTTTTTTTTTTTTTAAATTAAACTTCTTTAGCAAGCTTCATTTGTAAACAAAAGTTAGTATAAGTAATTGGCTGTTTTATATTGATGTTGTTGGTTTTTTCTGGTTCTTTTGATGTTGATTTTATTTAGTCTTCTTTTGTAGGGAACAATTTGCAATTTGACTCTTTTATGTTGTTTGTAGGGAAGCAATTTGCAATTTGAGCTTGATTCTTTGCATGGGCAAGCGACTGTGTTGGCAGCTTTGGTTTCTGTTTCGCCAAAGTTACCTCTTGGTTATCCAGCTAGGTACTGGTCTTCGTTTTGTTCTGCAGTTACCTAGACTACTGTTGCCGACAATGTTGTACATGCGTGTGCATACACAGAGATATATCCTTGAAATTGTATCATATTTTCTAGTCATGTATGGGTGTAACTGCATGATTTAAGTCTTATGATTCATTCATATCTTAAGTTTTGAAATCACCATGGACACAAGGATTCTAGCACCCATGGGATGGGGTGGTGGAAAAAATGGAGCGTAAACTGGCGAGTTGGAAAAAGACTTATTTGTCCATAGATGGCACAGTTATGTTGATAAAAAAAATATTCTGTCCAACCTACCCACCTACTTCTTATCATTATTTCCATTACTAGGCAAGTTGGCTCACCGGTTAGAGCTATGGTTTGTATCCCAATACGTGAAGGCGGGCTAGGAATTCGGAACTTGTTGGTTTTCAACTAGGCTTTATTGGGAAAGTGGTTGTGGAGTTACCAAGAAGAGAGGGGAGCTTTGTGGAGGGTTATCATAGATCTAAATTATGGTGGATTGTTTTGGGGGGGGGGGGGGGGGGGTGGATGGTGCTCGAATGAGTTGAGTGGATCACATGGGGTGGGGCTTTGGAAACACATAAGAAGAGGTTGGACAAATTTCCATCGATGCACACGCTATGCAGTCAGGGATGGTTCCAGAATTAAATTCTAGAATGACCTATGGTCTGGAGATCGAATCCTTAAGGAAGCCTATCCAACAACATACAACATTGCACGAAGACGAGGCTTCAGTGGCAGAGCTTATGGATCTATCTAGTGGCTCTCCTCAATGGAATATCATTTTCCTAAGAGCTGCCCAAGATTGAGAATTTGACACATTTACAGATTTCTTCAATCTTGTGTATAATTGTAGAGTGAATGGAGGAGCTAATAAGCTTTTGTGGTCACTGTCCAAGAAGGGGAGATTTGCTGTACGGTCGTACCATAAGTCCCTTATGACACACTCTACAAGTACATTCCCATGGAAGAACATATGGAAGACTAAAGCCTTGTTTGTTTTCGAAAAACATCTCATCTCATCTCATCTCATCTCACCTCATCATTACAACTTTCTCAAATCCCCACAAAAAATAAAATAAAAAATTCAACTTTTTCAAATCCCAAAACAAAAATAATATTAAAAAATATATTCTAACATTATTTTATTCAACTTTTTAACTTTAATCTCATCTCATCTCATCTCATCTCTGAAAACAAACGGGCCCTAAGGCTCCTCTAAAACTTCTTTTTTTGTATGGGCAACTTCATTAGGGAAGATTCTCGCCTTAGATAATCTAAGGAAACGCCGAATCATTGTGTTTGGATTGGTGTTAAATGTGTAAGAAAAGTGAGGAGTCGGTGGATCATCTATTATTGCATTGTGATGTAGCCATGAACTTGTGGAATGATATCTTTGCTAGAGTGGGGCTCCATGGGGTGATGCCACAAAGGATCATTGACTTTTTGGTCAGCTGGCAAGGCATCCGAGGTAACTCTTAAATTGCAGCTGTACGGAAGATGATACCAATATGTTTATGGGGGTGCATATGGATGGAGGGGAATGGTTGGAGTTTTGAGTATCATGAATGGACAATGGACGTGATTAGAACTTTTTTTCTTAATACTTTATTCCATTGGTCACTTGTAATAGACTTTAATGGCATGAACGTACATGATTTCCTTATATCTTTAGACACTCATGCATAGATGTTGCTCTTGTATATGTCCCATGTACTTGGCTTCACCTTTTTAATTAAATTCATATTTACTATTAAAAAAATAAGATTTTGTTTATTGATAAAAAAAAGGATTCTAGCACCCTAATTGATGTACGGGATCTTATAACTATCGAATGTGAATTGTTTCATGAAATTATCTTGAAGGTAATGAAGTAAAAGAAGTACCAAAAAATGGTTTAAACATCTCTAAACTTATATTAGCCTAATTGATGGGACTGAAATAAGGTTACATAGTTGAACTAATGAACTAATGATGGATATCAACCATATACTTATAAAAAAAATCTCATCTCTTGTATAACCTATTCAAACAAAAAAAAAAAAAAAAGCTCTTGTATATCCATGAAGATATTCTGGTTATCTTTTTCCTCATCTTTGCATGCTTTGCTTGTGGATAGTTTTGGAACATAATTCTTTTTGTCCATGGTTGGCTATCTTAGTTTAAAGTGAACTTCTTTAGCATTTGTTACTGGTCAGTTTTTTTTTTTTTTTTGATACCTTCCACCTGATGAACATTGCATTACTGGAGAGTTCATTTTTCATCTAGCGGGCAATGTCTTTGTTCTTTGATTTTAAATTTGAATCCAGGCACTGTCATGGTGATCTGCTTATGATATGTTTGTCCCGTTGTAGACTAAGAAATGAGATATGGTGTGAGACTTTTTTTTTTTTTTTTTTTATTGGCACCGGGTGTCCAGGAATAGCGTCCCGACTAATCTCGGGGGTGCACATGCCCTTGGCAAGGAGTTTCCCGCAAATGTACCTCGGGTAATTCAAGGGTATTATACCCCAGTCCGATGGCACCCAAGATGATTTGAACCTTAGACCTAGGGGGTGCATACCCCCAAACCCAATGCCTTTACCACTTGAGCCAACCCCTAGGGGTTATGGTGCGAGACTTGGAATGCTAATAGTGTATCAGTGCTCTTGTATATTGCTTCTCACACTTCCTTTTAGCTTCCATGCTTTTGTTGTGTTGTCTTATAATTGTAGTTTTTCTTTTTGGTTGCCTCCCTCCAAAGATCCCCTAGCCCAAATATTGTCAATATATTTTGTTACAACTCGTACTCTTCTAGCTTTATTCAGCCAGTGCCCTGATTTACACAGCAGATTCATACAGGTGCAACCATTGACAAAATTCTATTTTGTTTTCTTTCTTTCTTGTGGTCACCATGTCAAATTAGAAATGATTGGAATATTAATTTTGTTTTTACATGAAAGATCATGGTTTTCAGATGCTGGTGGCTATAAGCAGTATTATGTTGTTGATTTGTGCAGATTGCCTAGATCAGTGCTTGAGGTTTCAAAAAAGATGCTGACAGAACCTAGTCGGAACCTTGTGGCTGCTGCAGTCGAAAAAGAAGCTGGATGGTTACTTTTGGCATCTTTGTTAGCTTCTATGCCAAAGGAGGTACGTAGTCCTCTCTGTAATATTTATTTTGTGTTCAGAACTATATGTATGTTGAGTCTAGGTTTATATCGGCAGGAGCTTGAAGATCAGGTTTTTGATATTCTTTCCTTATGGGCTACCATATTTAGTGGAAATCCGGAACATGAAATCAAGCAAACTGGAGATTTAACATCCAGGATATGGTAAGTCAATACATGATGTACGGTCACTCTTTTCTTGCTTTTGCTGTTACATATCGTTCTTTAGTGGAAAAAATACCTGTAGTAGGTATAACTCATGCACAGAAGCTGCAATCCCTTGCTTCCTTACAAGCTTGTAAGACCAGCGGTATAGATTTATTTATTTTTATTGGCACCGGGTGTCCAAGAACAGCTTCTTGACTAATCTTGGGATTGCACAGGTTCTCGGCAAGGAGTTTCCGAGAGATTGTTTGCACTCAAGAGGTTTCGAGTCTTAGACCTTAGAGGGAGCATACCACCAAGACCAAGGCCTTTACCACTTGAGCCAACTCCTAGGGGTTAGGACCAGCCGTATAGTTGTGACATAAGTGTGGTTATATTGCAGTAGGATTGCAATTGGAATTACAATAGTTACAACAAAGAGAAAAATGATCCGGTTTCATTTTTATACTCTTAAGTAAAGAGACAAAAGGCACTGTAATTATGATATGTTGGAGAAGATAAAACTGAAGTGTTTCCGCCAAACTCTTGGTGTTTGGTTTTTGGCCAAACAATTATATGTTTTTTTTTTCATGATTTTTCCATTTTGTCTGATGATGCTTATTTTGTATTAATTGGTGGATTTTCTGAGCATTATCACTGATACTATTTTGGGATTGCTGCAGTAGAAAGCTTATGGCCCTTTAATTTTCGAAAATTATAGTGGTGTTCAGTTTTATTGGAGTTATCTAGTCTTTCTATGAGTTCATTGCTTGATTCATTACATGTTCTAGGCAGCCTTCAGTCTAATCTTTTTTGGAATTCCTTTTAAATTTAGACTCTACCATCTTGGAGAAGTGTTTATATCCGTGGTTTACTGGATGTATTTCTTTTTAGAAAAAAATTATAAACTCTTGGTTTCCTGTGGGGAAATGACAGGATTGATTCATGATTTTGACTGGCTTTTCTTATCTTATAATTTTCTTAATCATAGTTTTTTCTACTTTATAACTAATTTTCGCTCGAATAAAGATGCCATAATAAATTTACCAGGTGTGGATGTCCTGCATTAGGTTGATTGTACCTTGCCGGTGTTTAAATATCTTCAGTTCTTTTGCCTTTTGTAGTGTGTGGTCTGCTGCAGTTGATGCACTCACGGCATTTGTAAGATGCTTTGTTACTCCTAATGCTGCAAACAGTGGAATTTTACTTCAACCAGTGCTTGTATACCTCAGTAGGTATACCTACTAATACTTCAAAATGTTAGGTCAAGACTTGCTTTTTATGTATCAATTAGTTGAAGTGTTCTAACATGTCCTATAAAAGCAGTGCTTTATCCTATATTGCGGTGGCTAGAGTTAAAGAGATGCCAAATATGAAGCCTGCACTAGACATATTTATCATCAAAACATTAATTGCTTATCAGTCACTTCCTGACCCGTTTACATATAAGAATGACCACCCCCAGATTGTTCAGTTATGCACAACTCCATATAGGTAATGATTATCTTTGTTTAAGTTGCTTCCCTTTTCTTTCAGATTTTTGTCATTCTATGTTCAGATTTCTTTGACGTGTTATGTGACTGGTTTGGTTTTCTTTTCCTTCTTATTGGGTAAAATTAAAGAGTTGCTTCTGGATGCGACGAAAGCTCATGCTTGAGGTTGCTGTTAGACAAGAGGGATGCATGGTTAGGTCCCTGGATTCCTGGAAGGTGGTTTAGCTTTTCATTTCCCTAGTCCTTTGATTTTCCATGAATGTTGTTAAACCTTGTATTTCTGCCAGTTACTTTAATCACTTTTGGGAAGCTCAAATGTTTTATTCTGTTCCTTTCACATTCAAAAGCTGTTTGTTTGTCGTCAATTGTGTTTTATTAGGGATTGGTTTGAAGATGAGCTTCGGGCTTTTCAAGGCAGTAAAGATGGCCTCATGCCTTGTGTATGGGAGAGTGAGCCTTCTAGCTTTCCACAGGTAATAGGTTTTTTTTTTTTTACTTGTATGATGATTTGCACTCTTGCAAATTGGAAGTTGTGATTTTGTGATACCCCATATGATGTGTAAAGGTAGGTTGTATATGGGATCCCACATTACTTGAGAAGGAAAAGTTCTTGCTTTTTATAATATTCTAATGGGAGTTGAATTGTATCATTGACTAGTCCTTTTGGAGTATAGGCCATGTGGCTTGGGCCTTCCATTGAGGTGTTACAAATGGTATCAGAGCCTATCCCAACTAGAAGTGTGAGACTTGAGCCGTGCCACCTACTAAGGACAGGCTCGACGAGGATGTCGAGATTTTAAGGGGGGGGGAGGGGGAGATTGTGATACCCCATATGATGTGTAAGGTTAAGTGGTAAATGGGATCCCACATTGCTTGGGAAGGAAAAGTTCTTGCTCTTTATAATGTTCCAATAGGGCTCCAATTGTATCATTGACTAGTCCTTTTGGAGTATAGGCCACGTGGCTTGGGCCTTCCATTGAGGTTTTACAGATTTCAATCTCCAATAACATAGTGGATTTGCTGGTTGAAGGAAGCAAAATCATTAGTTTAGTTATAGGGGTTCTAAAGCACAGAAAATTGAACCCCTAGAGGCTGTCTCTAGTGGTAAAGGCCTTGGTCTTGGTGGTATGCTCTCTCCAAGGCTCGAATTCCACTTGGTGCAAACAATCTCTTGGGGCCATTTGGACTGGGGGATTTTTCTCTTTGAATTATCCGAGGTGCACTTGCGGGAAACTTATTGCCAAGGGCCTATGCACCTCCGGGATTAGTCGGGACGCTGTTCTCGGACACCCAATGCCAATAAAAAAAAAAATTCACAGAAAATTGATACAAAGGAGGAAAGAAAAGCTGGATAAAGTTTGCACAATTTACTTATCAAAAAAGAAAAGCTGGATAAAGTAGTTAGTTGCTTTATGTGCTGGAGTGTTTCTAGTAAAATGCTTCTATCTGGTGTAAGTTACAGAAGTATCCTGCGAAAGCAACAATCATAACTAACCATCAAGTGGACCTGCTTAAGCATAACATATTTGGCTTGATTTCATGTGTATTCAAATGTACGTGAGAGAGAAAATTTGACTCTTAACTATGAATGATGGTTTCTTACAGAGCAACTAGAATGCATGGATGACATATGTTGATGTAAACATTAAGTAAATTTTTTTATCTTATTGATTTTATTTAGTTATTTAAGTTCATGTCTGTTGAAGCTTTTCTCTAGCATTGTTGATTTGTATATTCTTAGATTTTGCAAATTGTACTGCTTACTTTTCATTGTTTCGCTAAGTTCAAACACTGAAGATTTAGTTTTCCATGAAGCCGGAGACAATAAGCAAGACATTGGTGAATCAGATGCTTCTCTGCTTTGGAGTAATCTTTGCTTCTCAGGTAGAGGAATGTGGTAAATGGCTTGTTCATTGAATATTTTCTTCAATATTTAAACTAGGGATGTTGGAATGTTGATGATGACCTGGATTTTCATATCGTAGGAGAGTAGTGGGATGCTCTCACTTCTTGGAATGATGGAGCAGTGTCTGAAAACTGGAAAGAAGCAATCATGGCATGCAGCCAGTGTCACCAATATATGCATTGGGTTGCTGGCTGGGTTCAAGGTGCTTTTTATCTTCTTTGATCTACTCAAAATATCTTGTGTGGAGTCTGAGCTTATGATTTTGATCTCATGCGTTTGATCAGGCTTTGCTTTCTTTGCGTCCCCAACCATTAGGGCCAGAAATATTAGGTTCAGCACAAGCTATTTTTCAGGTATTAACTATATTAGCAATCAATGTGATGATGGTTATTGTGGTTATTGTTGTTTAATTTGGTGGTGTTGCTATTGGCATCATGCCATTCGTTTTCCATATAAATTTCACATTTCTTGGCAGAGTATTCTGTCAGAGGGAGACATTTGTGCATCACAGCGCAGAGCATCGTCTGAGGGTCTTGGTCTTTTGGCTCGCCTTGGCAATGATATTTTTACAGCAAGAATGGTTAGTTCCAGAGTTTGCTGTCCAAGCAACAATGTCATTCTATTATTATTGAAATTGTATTAGTTGATGTAAAAAATGCAGACTCCCCCCACCTTGGTGAGTTTGCATTTTATGTTCGTCCATCTCTGTCTGTCTGTCTGTCTCTCTTACCATATATGGTGATGAAACAGACTAGATCACTGCTTGGTGACCTAACCGGGGCAACAGATTCAAGCTATGCTGGATCAATTGCCATTGCACTTGGCTGCCTTCATCGCAGGTGACTATTGAGCTTCTGTTTCATAATTTTTTAACCTTTTCTGTCCTATTTGTCTTTATCTATAAGAAAAAAAAGAAAGATTTGAGTATTGGTTTTCTGATATAACATTTAGATGTGCATCTTTTCTTCATGTATTTCTATGTTGAAATGTTCTCACACTTCTTGCTTATAAATAATCTTCAGCTTGCTTGTTGTATATATACATTTGTTTGGTTCTTTTCTTGGTTTATTCTGATACTCATTGATGTTAGTTTCTATATTCTAATCATCGATGGTTTCCTTATGCTTACTTTCTACCATCAATAAAATTATTATGTACTGATAAAAAAAATCATTGATGGTTTCCATACCTTTCATTTCCTCCATTTCTCTATCTTACATATCTTTCCTGCAGCGCAGGAGGAATGGCTTTGTCAACTTTGGTGCCTGCAACTGTGAGCTCAATCTCTTTGCTGGCTAAAAGTCCAATAGCTGGTTTACAAATCTGGGCTTTGCATGGACTTCTTTTGACCATTGAGGCTGCTGGCCTGTCCTTTGTGAATCATGTCCCGGTAACCAATTCTTACCATTGCAGTGCCTTGAGAAAATGAGTTTTTTGAACTTACCAAAAAGAGAAATTGGGTTTTTTTTTTTTTTTTTTTTTTGTTGTAAATATCATGTGGTCTCTTTTGACGTACTTTGCTGACTTATTGTTTTCTCTTGTGCTACTCTATTTACTCTTCTTGTATTTTTGCTTTAAAAAAAGCTTTGGTCACAGACAGATTAGATGGGATTCAATGGCTGGAGTAGTGCACTCAGTTAAGATGGCACTCATTTTGACTTCACAATTCCGATAGATAATTTTACAAAACTCTCAGTTTCTCATCCACTAACCATTTTATGTATGAGATGACATTGTGGTTTTAATGATGTCTTTGTGAATAAGTGCAATATTTATCCAATGCTTGAATGATGAAACTTATTTGACTCGTACTTTGATACTTTTTTTTTTTATAAGTAATAAGAAAGTACTCGTACCTTGATACTAACTATGCATGTGTTTTTTTTTTTTTTTTTTTCGAAAATTGTCAGCATAGCAATGTTTCTAGCACTATTTTTTAATAGAGCTGTAATAGTCTCAGTAGATTCTGACAGTGATGTCATTTATGAAAGAATGTGCTTAAAAAAGATTTCTCTATTTGGATGCTGCAACACTTTTTGACTTTTTGGTTGGTGTCCTCTGGCAGTACAGCTGACAGTCATGTTGATTTTGCACCTCTGTTGTTTAAATAGTTAAATGTTCATGGGGGTGTGTGTGTGTGTGTACATCATGCTTCTCTCTTCATCAGGCAACACTTAGCCTTGCCATGGACATCCTTTTGTCTGAGGAGAATGGATGGGTAGAGCTTCAGCAAGGAATTGGTCGCCTGATAAATGCCATTGTTGCCGTTATTGGTCCTGAACTTGCTCCAGGCAGCATTTTTTTTACACGTTGCAAGGTATTGCTCTTCCGAGTTTTCACTATCTTAGAACTTCTTCCAGTTAACTTCTTCTTGGAATGCTTTTGAAACCTATTTGGCACACATATTGAGCAATATTCTAATTTGAACTTATCACCTCTGTCATTTCAGTTTCTTTTGTTATTATTATCATTGTTTTTTTTTTTAATCTATACATCTTAGTTCAGATAGGTGATTACGTACTTGTGATAAATTTTGTATCCAGTCTGTTGTTGCAGAGATAAGCTCCTGCCAGGAAACAGCAACAATGCTCGAGTATGTGACCCAAGTTATTTTCCCCCTTTATTCCTTTAGAAGTATGTTTTGCAACTATTGGTTTCAGTCCTTGGTGATGACTTTTCTTAAAACTATTCTTTATTGTTACATTCCTTGTTTTATTACTGTTCTGAGATTATATTCTATCACCTTCTATTCTTGCAGGAGTGTCCGCTTTACACAACAACTTGTTCTGTTTGCACCACAAGCTGTTTCTGTCCACTCGCATGTGCAAACTCTTCTCCCGACGCTGTCCTCAAGACAGGTTTTTGTTCATTTGATAATGAGATAAGTTCTTGAATGCTATCTGGTTTGATTATTTTCTCTGTTACAGTTTGCCCTTTTTTAACAGCCAACTTTGAGGCATCTTGCTGTCTCTACTCTGCGACATCTCATAGAAAAGGATCCGGTGCATCCCTGATCTTATGCATCCTACTAAGCCTCATCCAAATGTTCTAGATCCTTGTACTGATATTTTTTTAACAGGTTTCAATCATTGATGAGCAAATAGAAGATAACTTGTTCCATATGCTGGATGAAGAAACTGATTCTGAGTATGTCAAATTAACCGTTCTATTTTTTTGGTGCCTTAGTTTCTATTGAGCTCATAAATTGGTGATCGAATTTCTCATTATTTTCTCTTTTAGCCCCCTAGTATTTGAAACTGTGCTGTATTTCTCTCTTAATTTTCTTTGTGCTTTTTGCTATGATTGTTGTATTGCATTATTGTACTTGTAACTATCTTTTGTTTTGAATATTTTGTGAATGGAGTCTCAGAGATTTATTGGTTCAATGAAACGACTTTCACATTGTGCTATATGTCACATAAGGCTTAAGAACTTTGGAACCCTACTTATATTGGAATGTACAAGTAATATTTTGCTGTCGATGGATCGTGAACAGACAATGGACGAGATTATAACTTTTTTTCCTCATACATTATTCCATTGGTCAATTGTAATAGACTTTAATGGCCTGAATGCACATGATTTTCATGTATCTTTAGACAGTCATGCATAGGTGTGGTTCTTGTATATGTCCCATTTACTTGGCTTTGCCTATTTTTAATAAAATTCCTATTTACTGATAAAAAAAAATATTTTGCTGTCTAGACTTAGGAATTTGTTTTTCAATACTTCACTTCATTGGTCGGTTGTAATTGATTTCAATGGAATGAGTTTCCTTGAATTTATTGTATTGGTGAACTAGCATGCTAAGGCGATGCTCTTGTATATGTCCCGTATAATTGGGCTTTTGCCTATTCTTATTATCAATAAAATTTTGTTTACCGATAAAAAAAATATTTTGCCATCAAGAATTCTTGGGCTATAAATAATATTGTCTAACTATAAATAATATTGTCTAATCTTGTAGGATTGGAAATTTGGCACGAACCACCATTATGCGATTGCTTTATGCGTCATGTCCTTCACGTCCATCTCATTGGATATCAATATGCCGTAACATGGTAAGATCTTTTCATTATGGGAAGTGTGGGATTTCTTGCATATGTTATTCAATTCTTTAAAAATTGTACGACTGGGTTAAATGATCCAATTCTTTTAAAGAAGGGAATGTGGAAGACTTAATGCCATCTTGAAATTAGTTTTTTTGTAATCTCACGATTGGAAGAATTTCTCAATTTGGTTTATTCCTCCTTTCCTTATATTACATGCTTTTGTTTTCTAATGGATGCGTCCCTGGACATGTTTCTAGTTGGTGCAATTCCTCTTTTCTTGCCATCTTAGTTATGTTTCTGTCAAAATAGTCAACTCACAAAGTTTTATCTATTTGAAATATCCAAATAATTGGGGTTGGAGGCAGAGCTTATTTTATTATTAAGTGCACATTCAGGTATCGTTTGGATTCGAAGATGAGTTGAGATGAGTTGTGAATAATAGTGAGATTTGTGAGTTAAAGTTGCTGAATAGTAGTGAATAATAGTGAGATGAGTTGAGATGAATTGAAATGGGTTGTGAATACAAACCGGGCCTCAAAATCCCAAATCTGGATTCTTACCTCTTATGAACACAGTATAAGGTATTGATTTTTTTTAAGGAAAAAAAAAAACTAGGAACCTGTTTAACTGAGAATGAAGAGGCTTGCTAGGGTTGCTCAATGATGCCTTCAGTTGTGATGCTATGCATTGGTTTAAATGTGCTCTTAAGGGGACATGTTTACATGTTATCATCTTATCGTGTATATAGTTTTTCATTTATGTATTTTCTAGACTAAGGTTAAGTAACGTGTCAATGAATGATCTCATGGTGTTAGATTTGTATACCTTGGATTATGATTTTTTATAAGTAAGAATTTAGTGATCCACATAATTAGGCATGGCTCAGGTACACGGAAGTATACAAGAGATGAACCTAATTACAAGCTAAGCACTGTGAAAATCAGCATAAAAGTCATGAAAACTAATCCCATTCATTACAATCGTCGAAGCCCAAAGTAACAATGTATGAAATAAAAAGTCCCTGAACCCTCCCATTGAATGTTCCCTATTATCAAAATAGCGACCATTCCTTTCGTTCCAAGTACACCACATTAAGCATAGAGGTATCATCTTCCAAACAGCCGCTATTTGACGATTACCCTGAATTTCTCTCCAACATGACAATAAGTCGACCACCCTCCTAGGAATGACCCAGGCAATACCAAGCCTGGTAAAGATTTCATTCCATAAAGCCTTAACCACCTCATAATGAAGAAGGAGATGATCTGTTGTTTCTTTGTTTCTTTTACACATAAAACACCAATCCATTATAAAAAGATTGCGCTTTCTCAGCTTATCAATGGTCAAAATTTTCCTGTGAGAGGCCAACCAGCCAAAGAAAACAACCTTAAGCTGAACATTACTCCTCCAAATGCTCTTCCAAGGGAAAACAATAGTAGAATGGGGCGACATAACCTTATAAAAGGATTTGACTGAGAAGTTCTTGCTCCTCAAATGAATCCAGAGCAACCTGTCCTCCCCTTCTGCTTTTAAGTTCAGCGCATATAATCACTGTAAATTCTGTGATGTCTCCCACCTCCCAATCTTGGACACGTCTAATAAACCTCACAGACCATTGAATAGAACCAGCGGTAATGTCTATGTTATCGGCCACTGAAGCATCCTTATCCAACACAATCCTATAAAGAGAAGGGAAAGCGTTCTTCAAGGCAACATCACACCACACCAAATATTATACCAGAATCTGATTTGTGTTCCCCTTCCCACCTCAAATCTGAAATTGCTGAAGAAATCTTCCCAACCATTCCAAATAAATTTCCAAGTTCCCATGCCATATGCCCCTCTTACTTCTTTTGAGCACCAACCCAATGTTGTGAATTTCGTTTTGTACTGGCCGGTACGACCAAAATATGACATAGAAGACCCTTGTTTCGTACCGGGCATAATTTCAACCTTTAATTTTTTTTTTCCTTTCCTTCAAGCTGCAAGCTCATTTTTGGACCTCCCAATTTAGACCAAACTATTTATAATTTATATATATACTTTATATATATATTATATATAATTTATTCATATAGATTATTCCGAAATGGTACCGGTATCGAAATATATCGTTTCAATGCCTCGACTAAAACGATCACCGAAACGGTATTCAAAACATTGCACCAACCTCCCTAAATACTCCCACATTTAACATCAATAACATTCCTCCAAAGAGCCTCTATTTCCCGATGATACCGCCATAACCATTTCCCTAATAATGCATTATTGAAGGTTCTCAACTTTTTGATCCCTAGACCACCACCAGATAAAGGGGTGCAGATCTTGTCCCATAAGGCCGCGTTTGGGTAGTGAAGTGTTCTAAGAACACTCCACTACTATTCAATATTTTATCATTATTTTTTACTACTTTTTTACTACTATTCACAAAATATCTGAGATCACCTCACTACCTAAACGCAACCTTAATCAAGTGGAATTTTTTCTCATCCTTTAAGCATCCCCACAAGAAATCACGAAAAATCTTCTCCAATTTATTTGCCACCCCTTTTTGGAAGTAACTGACTATGGTGGTGGTAGGGGGGTCGTGGTCTCTTAGCGATCCCGGAAGGAGTGGAAGGAAAGGGTTGGAAGAGCTTTTCTATGGAGTTAAAACATAGTTTGGCTAAGAAGGCTCCAGTACTTGCACCACATATAAACAGAGAGGTAGAGAAGGGGAAGGAGAGGCAGTCCAAGTCGTATGCAGAGGCGGCGGTGGGTGGTGCAGGGAAGAGGGTAGCAGCGCAAGCAGTTCTGAGTCATCCTTTGGCGGTTGAACAAAAACACAAAAAGGGAGGCATGGCAGGGGAACTTTCAACTATCCAACCTAAAATGGATAGCTATCCAGGAGAAAACGAGTTGCAGGGGTTTCTGCATAGTCTGAAAAAGGAGGTAACGGGCGTGAAGGAGGATTTGAAATTGTTTAGAAAGGAGATAAAGTCTTGGATTTTTAAGATAATCAAAGGTTTGGGCCTGGGCTTGGGCCAACGTATGAGGCCTATAAAAATAGGAAAAAAGAAGGCTGCTAGGTGTAATAGTTTGAGGCCAGACAAAGGGAAGGCCAAACTTGGGTTGGGCCGCATAAGCCCAAAATGGAGGCCGAAGCTCCTTTGGCCCGTGTTTGAGAAGGGCTCCACTCTTGGGCCAATTTCATCGTCCAACGGAAGTCCTGGGCCAGATAATTATCTCGGGGCTGGTAACCTTTGTTGTCGATCACGACCCCTACGCAGGCATTCCTTCGTCAGTGACAACAGCTCCTATGTAGAAATGCACGCAAGCTTCTACGGAACACTTGGAGGAGGTTTCTGACTTGTCCCCAGTCATAATGGCGGAGAAGGCGACAAGTTGGATATCTGAGAAGTCCACGATAGTTGAAGACACAGATAACAACGATGTGTCCCTTGGCTCTGGTTCCATCCCGTGATCATGGTGTCATGCCGACGTCTAAAGGGTCTGTCGAAGTTGCACACACAAGGTCGCCAGAGATGAAGGGACTTGTTGCCAACCCAGAATCTCCAATGGAAAGTAACATTGGTGTTGTTGAGAAGGCACATGATTTGAACTAGGGTTTATCGTTGGTACCGTTTGGATCTACGTCGGGCGTTACATCGGGGGAAGACGTTGTCCCCTTGGTATCTCTTCCTCCACTCTACAATATAGATGAATCATCTTCGGATTAGGTTTTGCAAAAGGTTAATGAGATTCAGCATATTATGAGAATCTCACATGGAGGATGTGAAGAGCAGTTTAAAGCTCTAATCACTGCGATTGAGGCAAGCCACTCACGTTATACCAAATCAAGCTTCAAGAAAAGCAGGGAGTTGAAGTGTCTTTTTAGTGCAATAAACTATGATGCTAAGGGTGGTAGCTCAAGTCGAGGGCATAGAGGTTGACGTATGTTGGGTAGTCTTTCGCATAGAGGGTATTTTGGGAGGTGTGATTTATGTTGGGCTATGGGAAACATGGGGTTGGGGTTGGGGTTGGAGAGGGGCGAGTTATTCTATCTCGGGCTTGATGTATGTTGGGTAGTTTTTCGTGGGCTTTTAGGGCAATAGGAGCTCTCTAGTATGGGTTAGAGATTTTCTTGTATACATCCAGTGTACTTAGTTCCTCCTATTGATATATATGTATATAATACTTTTACTTATAAAAAAAAAATAAAAAAATAAAAAATTGCCACCCCTGCAGGCAAAGGGAAGAAATATAGAAAGTATGTTGGGAGATTAGAAAACGTACTCTTGATTAAGGTGGTTCTACCACCTTTAGACAAGTGTCTAGTAGATCTTCTTCCAACCCGCCAATCTACGTTCAATCTTTTCAATAATTCCATCCCATGTTGCCTTGGATTTATGAGGAGCCCCAAGGGAAACCAAGATACTTCGTAGGCAAGGATGACACCTTGCAACCCAAGATAGCAGCCAATTCGCCTAAGTTATGAGCCAAGCCAATAGGAACCATTTCAGATTTAGATATATTCACCTTAAGGTCGGAGGCAGCTTCAAAACAAAGCAATAGTGCCCTCAAGGAACGTATCTGGTCGGGATTTGATTCGTAGAGAATCAATGAGTCGTCAGCAAAGAGGATATGAGAGACATTTAAGCAACCGTTCAATGAACCGCCCACCGAGAAACCCAAGATAAAGTCCCCATCTGCCGCTGCCTTCAGGATTCTGCTCAACACATCCATTACTAAAACAAACAAGAAAAGGGACAAATGATCCCCTTGTCTCAAACCCTGAGAACTATTAAAGAAGCCTTCAGGAGTGCCATTTACCACAACCGAGAATCTGATAGTTGTGATGCAAAATTTTATCCATTGACACCATCTCTCCCCAAAACCATATCTACCAAGAACATACACCAAAAAATCCCAATTAACATGATCAAAATATCAGGAGTGCCTTATTGACATGCACTCCTGAGGATATTAACATGATAAAAAAATCCCAATTATCAGGAGTGCCTTATTAAACATACCTTGGATTATTATTGAGTGGAGGGTTGGGACTTCGAAATATGAGGATATTTAATGAGGCATTCCTTGGGAAATGGTTATGGAGGTACCATTAGGAAGGGGAGTCTTTATGTTAGGTTTGTATTCCTTGGATTATTATTGAGTGGAGGTTGGGAATTCAAAATTTGTGGATTTTTATTACGGCACTCCTTGAGAAATGGTTATGGAGGTACCATTAAGAATGAGAGTCTTTATGGAAGATTATTATTGAGTTGAAGTATGGGAGTTTGCGAGGGGGTTGGTGTTCTAATGAAGTGAGAAGTGCACATGGTGTTGGTTTGTGGAAGAATATTAGAAATGGATGGCAGGATTTTGCTCATTTTATTAGTTTCGTGGTTGGTGGTGGATGTAGGGTCAGTTTTTGGCATGACTTTTGGTGTGGTGATTCAGCTCTTACGACCATGTTTCCCTCTCTTTTTCTGTTGGCTCTTAATCAGGAGGCATCGATGTCTGAGTTGTTGGATTGTTCTAGTGTTTCCCTCAGTGGAATGCTTATTTCAGTAGAGCTGCTCATGATTGGGAAATTGGAGTTATTTCTGATTTTTACAGCTTATTGTATTCCTTGAATTTTGGTAATAATGTGGTGGACAGGATGCTTTGGATGAAGATAGGGAGTAGGAATTTTTCTATACGATCATTGTATAAGGTTTTGTCAAATCAAAATTATACTTCGTTCCGTTTGGAATGGTAAGGTGCCGCCTAAGATTGCCTTCTTTGGCTGGACAACATCTCTTGTGAAAATTTTGATGTTGGATAATTTGAGAAAGAGGGGTCTCGTAGTAATGGATTGGTGTTATATGCAATGTTTTGAATACCATTTCGGTCGAGGCATTGAAACGAGATATTTCGGTACCAGTTTTGTTTCGGATACCATTTCGAAATAGTCTATATATGAATAAATTATATATATAAATTATATTCCAAAATAATAGTTTATATAGGAATAAATTATATATAAATATATATCTATAAATTATATATATAAATATATATAAATTATAATTAGTTTGATCTGAATTGGGGGTCTAAAAATGAGTCTGCAGTTTGAAGAAATGAAAAAAAAAAGTAAAGGCCAAACTATGTATATAGGCCGAAATCCAATATATCGGCCAGTACCGGCCAATACGGCCAAAATTTTGACCGGTACGAAACAATCTCCTTTTCTGTACCGGCTACCCGGCCGGTACAAAGCGGTATTTAAAACCTTGGTTATATGTGTAAGAAGAATGGGGAGTCAGTGGATCATCTCTTACTTCACTGTAAGGTGGCAATAATGTTATGGGTGGAGATCTTTAATAGAACGGGAATTGCTTGGGTAATGCCCAAGAGGGTGGTCGATTTGTTTGCATGTTGGCAAAGATGTAGGGCCAATTCATATCTTGAGGATGTAAGGAAGATGATTCCTCTATGTATCATGTGGTGTTTGTGGATAGAAAGGAATGATCGAAGTTTGAAGATAAGGACCGTTCTCCGGATGAGCTAAGAAGTTTCTTTTCCCATACTTTATTTTTTTGGACGTCCTCTTGTGTACTTATTGGAGCTTGCTTCAATGATTTTCTTGTATCACTTTCTAGCTCCTTATTATGTAACTAGGTGTATGCTGTTTGTATACCTCCTGTGTACTTAGGCTGTGCCTATTTACTACTGTCAATAAAATGTTGTTTTACTTATAAAAAAAGGTTTGTATACCTTCGATGGTACACCTCATTTATTTGCACGGTAGATGTGGTGTGCCAAAACTATTTTTGATTCCTTGAGGCAATGGTTAAGTTGAGTTGTCTTTTAAAATCGTAAAATATAGCTTTGCTATGGCCATATAAGCACTAATCAAATGAGCTGTTAAAACATTTCCTCAGGTTCTTGCTATGTCAACAAGGAGAACTGAAAATACCAAAATTGTAGCAAATGATCCAGAGGGTGACTCCAGAACAAATTTTGGAGAAGATGACGAAAACATGGTTTCAAGCTCTGAAGGTAGGTCAGGAAAAGGTTATGGATTTGAAGCTTCCGGCATATTGCCTACTAGAGAGAAGCACCTCAGATATCGAACCAGAGTTTTTGCTGCTGAGTATGTGATGCCTTTCTTATACCTTTTTTTTTTTAATATATATGAAATTGACGTTTGAAACACTTGTTGATATCCTTGCATGCATACTGTGGCATCTTTCTAATGAACTTTCAGTTTGTGTACATCCATATCGAGATTTGGAGGTTCATGTATCTTATCTTTATTGTCTCATAGACAAATAATTCATATTTGAAATTGATGTCTCTGAGAGTCTGAAGCTTCAGGAACATTAGGTCTTGCTGCATCTCTATGCTACATATGCTTCACTTTCTCTGTTCTATAGAAGTTGATTTTCCCTTATCTCATTTAATATATCTTAGACTCTTATGTACAATTTGTCTTGTTTTATCTTGCCTCTAAATCGAGGTCAGGCACTACTACTGGATCAATTTTCAAAACGAGCATGAGTAGGAAAACGAGCATGTTCAATGCTATTGCTATTGATCGTAAGGTATTTGAGGTGGTTAGAGTTGGGCGATGGGTGAACATTACAGAGAGGGGCTGGAAGTTAGTGAGAAGTCTGCATTTGGAGTTAAGCTCGTCTTGTTGGTTCACAAAAGCTTTGGAGGACTGCTTAAAGGTGGGAAGAAGGGAGTTTTATTCGGCTCACAGAGAAGGGGACAGGGGCTACATAGCCCAGAGGTGTGTTAACTCCCAAGGGGCATTCATGGCGTTGGTGTAGTTCAGACAGGGGGGTCGGAGAAATAATCTTCTCATTCCTGAAGGGACAGATGGAGGGGGTGGAGTAAGCTGGTGGAAGTGTTGAGGATGGCAGGCAGTGGCTGTGTAGCGGAGTCGTCTCCTCCATTGGTGGTAGCGGCAACATCAGCTCAGCCCTCGACATCGTATCTGGAGGCCCTAAAAAAACCGAAGGCTGTTTACCCACCCTATCAATCTGTTAGTCTGAGAGGAGGTGTGCTGTTGCAGGCTGGAGACGTCGCTTCTTTAGTAGAGGTGCAGAAGCGGGAAGGGGCTGGCAGTGGACTTGTCGGTGTTAATAAGGAAAATCTTTTGCGGGTTGTGATGGAAATGCAGAGGAAAATAGAAGACGTGCAGGCTGATTTAAATTTATTGAAACGGTGAGTTGAAGATGTAGCAGGGGTGGAAGTGGGTGTGGGCAAAGGCTTTCAGAATGGGCCATGGTCAATGGGCCAGCAGAATGGGTACAAGAGTTTTACGCAGGCCTCAGGCAAATGGTCAATGGGCAAGCAGAATGGGCCTAGGCCCGTGTGGTCAAATGGTCAGTCGAAACCAACGAGGCCCGTGTGGAGGAGATGCAGTGCGTCTGCACCAAGCCCATCGGCGGGTGGGCCTCAGCCACCGTTGCCGGCGAAGAGCCAGGTGGCCTCGGCGAAGGTGGCGACGCTGTCGACTGAGGCTAGGTTGTCGGAATCTTCTCCGGCGAGAAATGGAGTGTGCGATTTGTATCGGGATCCTTCCGTGTGTGCGATAGATGCCGGTAGCTCGACGACCACAGAACCGACGGCGGCTCCTTTGCCGACAGTAGTGGAGAGGTGCGCTGAGGCTTCTTCCTGCGAGGAGATGCCTGAGAAGGGGGGTGTACAGAGAAGGCGCGGGATGGCTGTCAGGTGGAGTTGGTGGTGCTACCGCCACCGTCTGACGCCGGTGCTGTTTTAGGTACCCAGAAACTGCCGATAACCATGATGGGAGGGTCCTCTCCCCAGACGGAGGTCCAGTGTCATCCCGAGGACCATCTTGACTCCATCTTGGTGAGGAACTTCGGCTCTGAAGCTCAGCTAGAGGTTGAGGAGGCAGGGGAGGTGGTGGTTCCCGAGACCCAATCTGGCTGTGAGGTGTTGATGAAGAGGAAGGAATCTTTTCGAAGAGGAAGGTGTCTGAGAGGAGGTGGTTCCCGAGACCCAATCTGGCTGGGAGGGTAGGAATCTTTTCGAAGAGGAAGGAAGGGGGGCGATTCCAAACCTGCAGTGGGCTTCTAGTGATGGGGACCCTATCCCACTGAATCGTTTGCTTCCAAGAGAATCGAAAGCTCCGGATTGGCTGTTTCATAAGGTGAAAGAAATGCAACACTGGATAGGAATGGAATGTGGGGGTTATGAAGAGCAGTTTCTAGCTCTACTTACTGCAATTGAAGCGGATCATACACAGTCAAAGAAATCAGAGTAAAAAAAACAGCGGGAGCTCAACCGCCTAACTTGGTCACTGAAGTATGAAGGAAGCTCAAGTCGTAAAAAATCCAAAGGGAAGGGGCTCGTTTATTCTTTATGAAGCCGAAAATTGTGTCCTGGAATGTCCGCGGGTTAAATGAGGCAAATAAGCAGCTTCGCATAAAAAACTTGTTGCGAGAATGGAGGGTAAATATAGTATGTTTGCAAGAAACTAAACTGAAAAGTGTTTCTAGAAGATTAATTCGAAGCATTTGGAGTTGCACTTACGCGGATTGGGTTTATCTAGCTTCAAATGGGGCTTCGGGTGGAATTCTAGTGATGTGGGATAAAAGAGTTGTTGAGAAAATGGAGTTTGTGGGGGAGTATACAATGGCATGCTCTTTTAAGAGCGTGGCAGATAATTTTGAATGGGCTTTTGCAGGTTTATATGGTCCAAATGTAGACAACGATAGACGTTTCCTATGGGAGGAACTTGCTGGGAGCTGGTGGGAGCTTCCTTTGTGTATAGGAGGGGATTTTAATGTAATCAGATTTCTTAGTGAACGATCAGGAGAAAGTAGGCTGCGCCCAGCAATGTCAGAGTTCTCAGATTGTATCCTTGATCTAAACCTGCTGGATATTTCTCTACTAGGGGGTTCCTTCACTTGGTCGAACAATCAGACATGGTCACGGCTAGACAGATTCCTAATTTCATCGGTGTGGGAGGTGCACTATCCGGAAGTGTGCCAGAAGAGGCTGCCACGTCTTTGCTCGAACCATTTTCCTATAATGTTGGATTGTGGTGGCATTCGAAGCGGACGTTGATACTTTAAGTTTGAAAACATGTGGTTGAAAAGTGAAGGCTTTGTGGATAAGGTTAGGCAATTGTGGTCTTCTTATCAGTTCCATGGTAACCCCTCATACATCCTAGCTTGTAAGTTAAAAGCTTTGAAAAATGATCTTAAGTTTTGGAATTCACAATCCTTTGGAGATATTGGGGAGCGAAAAAAATTCATGGTGGAGGAGTTACAACAGTTTGAACTGATATTGGAGGCTAGAGCCCTTTTACCGGATGAGTTATTGCGCAAGTCAGAGCTGGTCGCAGAATTAGAAAGAATACTATCCCTAGAAGAGATTTCATGGCATCAGAAGTCGAGAGCTTTGTGGCTAAAAGAAGGGGATCGGAGCACTAAATTCTTCCATAGAGTTGCTAACTCTCATAGAAGAACTAATACCATTGAAATGACGAACATTAATGGCATGGAATGTAAGGAGGCCCTTTGATTCGTGACCATGTGGTGGACTTCTATGAGCAACTGTCAACAGAACGTGCGGGATGGAGGCCAAAGCTGGATGGTATTGTTTTTGATACTATTGCAACTTAGGAAGCCTCTTGGTTGGAGAGGCCTTATGATGTAGTCAAACGCATGAGTAAAGATAAAGCTTCAGGCCCAGATGGTTTCTCTATGGGTTTCTTCCAATCTTGTTGGGAGGTGGTGAAAGTGGACATTATGAAGGTGTTTCAGGAAGTATTCTTGGTTGGAAAGTTTGAGAAAAGCCTAAATGCTACGTTTATCGCATTGATCCCAAAGAAGACTGGTGTGGTGGAGGTTAAGGATTTTCGATCCATTAGCCTTGTGAATGGGGTATACAAAATTATATCCAATGCGCTTGCTAATAGATTAGGGGGCGGTTTTGGGCAAGATCATTTCGAAACCACAAAATGCATTTGTTAAGGGGCGCCAAATTTTGGATTCAGTCCTTATAGCGAACGAGGGTCTGGATAGCAGATTAAAGGCTGGCTCCACTGGTATTATTTGCAAGTTAGACATGGAGAAGGCATACGACCATGTAAATTGGGATTTCCTATTGTATCTGTTGGGGAGATGTGGTTTTGGGCCTAGGTGGCGTAATTGGATTAGTTGGTGCATTTCTACAGCCAGATTCTCAGTGTTGATTAATGGTTGTCCTACCGGTTTCTTCAATAGCTCTCGAGGTCTACGGCAAGGAGATCCTTTGTCTCCACTTCTCTTTGTTATCATTATGGAGGCTTTGAGTAGGATGACATCGGCGGCAGTTACGCATGGGTTTGTGACTGGATTTTCGATTGGCGACCCCAATAGGGGCATTATTACTTTGTCTCATTTACTTTTTGCAGATGATACTCATATTCTGTGAGGCAGATCAAAACTAGTTGAGAGCTTTGAAGGCTTTGTTACTATGCTTTGAAGCAGCGTCAGGCTTGAAAGTGAATTTTGACAAGTCAGAGCTAGTGCCAGTGGAGAACGTGAGTAATACTAGACAACTAGCTAGTATTCTTGGGTGCAAGGTAGCCTCTCTTCCTATTACTTATCTGGGATTGCCGTTGGGGGCAGTAGCAAGGGCCTCATCCATATGGGATTCAGTCATAGAGAAGATAGGAAGGAAATTGGTAGGGTGGAAAAGATTGTATTTATCGAAAGGTGGCCGCTTGACTTTTATCAAGAGTACCCTTTCCAACTTACCTACTTACTTTTTATCTGTGTTTCAGTTGCCTGCCAGGATAGCGGCTCAGATTGACAAGTTGTACCGTGATTTCCTTTGGGGGGGGGGATAGGGGATGAATTCAAATTCCATTTGGTTAGCTGGGATAAGGTGTGTACACCACTCGTCTGGTGGCTTGGGTATAAAAAATCTGAGAATTTTCAACCGGGCCCTGCTTAGGAAGTGGTTATGGAGGTATAATAACGAGACAGAAGCGTTATGGAAGCAGGTGATTGACTGTAAATATGGAAGCATGTGGGGGGCTGGTGTACTGAAGAGGTGTATAGGGCTAGAGGTGTGGGAGTTTGGAAACACATTAGGAAGGGGTGGGGGGATTTTAGTAGCCATTCCAAATTGGTGTTGGGGAGGGGTTCTCACATTAAGTTTTGGAGGGACATATGGTGTGGGAATGAGACCCTAAAGGATACATTTCCAGCTATTTTTTAGTTGGCATGCAACCAGGAAGCTTCGATAGAGGACCTTATGCTTCTAACAGGGGACCATGTGCAGTGGAATGTCACATTTAGTAGAGCAGCGCAAGACGGGGAAATGGACATCTTTGAGGCTTTTTTCAGCTTGCTTTATTCTGTGAAGCCAAATAGTCAGCAAGTCGATAGGATGTGGTGGATTCTCGCGGGTAAGGGCATTTTCTCAGTTTGATCCTTTTATAAGTCCCTTTCCCAAACTACCACTACCCCGTTCCCGTGGAGGAGAATCTGGAGAAATAAGGCGCCTCCGAAAGCGATCTTCTTTACTTGGACAGCAGCGTTGGGGAAGATTCTGACTACCGACAATCTGAGGAAGCGCCAATTAGTTATACTAGACTGGTGTTGCATGTGCAAGAGATCTGGCGAGACAGTGAAACACCTTTTGCTACATTGTGAGACCACTAGAGCCTTGTGGGTCGAAGTTTTTAGCCGGATAGAGTTAGCCTTTGTTATGCCTGCAACGGTGGTAGATCTATTGGCTAGCTGGACACTTCCGAGAGGAGCGCAACAAATCAAGGCGGTGTGGAAGATGATCCCGATCTGTATTATGTGGTGTATATGGCAAGAGCGCAGCGATCGAACCTTCGAAAACAAAGAGCGGTCCCCGGAGGAACTTAGAACGCTATTTTTCCGTACTTTATTTCTATGGGCCGTTGCTTTAGATTTTAATGGCCTGAATTTTCATGATTTTCTAGTTTCCCTTTCTTCGACCTAGATAGGTTTCATCTCTTGTATACCATCTTGTGTACTTGGGTTTTGCCTATCTTTATTAATACATCTTTGATTACTTATAAAAAAAAAAAAAATCTTGCCTCCAACAAATTAGATAAAATATTGCATTATATGATCAGCTTCATGTGTGTATGCATTGTAGTTGAAGTAGTGATGTAAAACCCAGCTCCCCAATAAAGTTTTTTTTTTAAAATCTTTCGGGGAACCGGTGTGCTACTAAACTTAATTTAAATAACTTTTCTTCTTAACAAAGCACTAGGTACAAAAGATTCCATAAATAAATAAAGACAATCTTTATTAAATACTTAAAATCTAAAAGAGAGTCTGTGGAAGCACTTATTTAAAATCAATAATGTCTCATGTGTTTATCAAAATAGCTTATTAAACTGGACTTATAAAGCTAGCATAACATAAACTATTTAGGCCTCTACCTCGCCTCCCTGGGCCAAGTCCTGTCCTGCAGCTCTATCCTCGTAAAAATCCTCACTTGGGGAGGTTAAAATATAAAAACATATAAAAATGAGTCGAACACTCAATAAGCAATACATCATACAGTAAACATAATAACATAAAGTTTCTTGAAAAATATGCATACTCATAAATACATACGCAAAGAACATGAACATGAACTTATCTTTCACTTGTCATAGGCTGATACCCGCTGTTGACTCCCGTGAGTTAGGGTTAGCGAATCTAAGTAGATTCCGTTTCCGCCCGTGGCCTCTAGTTATGGAATCCATACATAAAGAAGACACATTGGGTGCACTACCAACATGTATAACCTGGCAATGCAATATGTCCATAACATATGGTACCATCTTCATTTCATAACATAGGCTTTTACGTATCTTATCATTCATACTTCATCATAATCATACTTGCATACTTGTCATATCATAGATTTGAAATGAAATTGCATTTTTTCATAAAATGTTGTGATATATGTTTCTTCACATAAAATCATGATTTTTCACAAATCTTTCGATGCATAACTCCTTTCATAAAATCATGAATTTTCATAAATATTTTAATGCATATATCTTCACATAAATCATGGATTTTCATAAAATATTTGATGCAAGTTAATCATGACTTGGGTACATAAAAAAAGGGCTTCCAATGGAGAGTGTAATGCATAATACTTTTATAAAAGACATGTTGTTACTGTACATACGTGTAAGGGTATGATCATGCTACTTATCTTGTAGCGTTAATCCAATATATCCGGCATGAAATCAATCACGTAAACTAGAAGGAGACAGGAAGAGTGAGGGATGTTGTGAGAGGAATGAGGCAGTCGACTATTGGGGTGGTGAATGTGGGACACGCACGGTGCTGGATTGGGTATCTTGGGTTTGGCCGCTGCACTTATGGAGGTTTATGGTTTTTTTTCCAAATAACACATGGAAGATATTTATAGAGAGATTTGGGAGAGGGTGCCGACGAGTTCGACTTCAAGTTAGACTCGGTTGCGATCATTCAAGAAGAGAGTTTCAATTTAAAAGCATGATCTAGTAGTTCATTGAATGTAGGATTGATAGTGACTAAGACTGCGTAGGGGACTTCAATCAGTGGTGATTTTAAGTTAAAATAAATTTCTAATGGCCAATTTTTAAATTCTAAAAGGAGTCTAACTCGTTCAATAAATAATAAATGAGATTTAACCTAGTTATTGAGCCTAATTTAATACTCTTAATCAACCTCAATAATTTATTGCTCGCGGACTTATCCAATATGACCCATTAAATATAATTTAGGCCCAATAAAATTTATCAATATTCGGACCTTAGAATTATTGGGGCGGGTTGTGACAAGTGACAATATGAGTTCAGGAAATTTTGTGCAGCTTTTTGGTTGATAGCATGTCATCAATCGCCAATGTGAGTTTAGATGTTTTCTACTATATACGTTTAGTGTAATTGGGTTGCGCCGTTTTGTGTTTCTAATAAATTTCCGTATCAAAAGAAGATGCCACTGGAAAGATGATTGTTAATGATTGACGGGACATGCCACTTAGAATGTATTTAGGTGTTTTTCTATATACTTCCTATGTACATGGGCTATGCCTACTTCATTTATATCAATAATATTTATCTCTTACTTACAAAAAAAAAATGATTGACGGGACACATGAGTACATGTCAAAGCTAATTGCATCATGTACTCTTAAGAAATTTATGTTTATAAGCTCACTAGTTAAATTCAATTAGCGTCCAAATCAAATTCAAACAAAAATGAATCATTTTGCATGTATGTATGCCTTAAAAGGCGTTCTGTATGTAGGGATAGCAGGCCTTTTCAGCTTTCTTTATTCCATGAAGATAGGAAGAAATGAGAGAGATAGAATGCTGTGGAAACATACGGGGAGCAACAAGTTTTTTGTTAAATCATTCTATTAGGTGTTGACATATTAACAACATATTTCGTTCCTGTGGAAGTGTATTTGGAGGGTTCCGGTGCCATCTAAAGTTGCTTTTTTTACTTGGACTGCTGCTTTAGGAAAGATTTTGACGGTAGATAATTTAAGGAAACATGGGATGATTGTAATGGAGTGATGTTTCATGTGTAAGAAAAATGGAGAATCGATTGACCATCTACTTGTACATTGTGAGGTGGCTAGGGAGTTATGGACTGGCATTTTTAGTAGAGCTGGGTTGACTTGGGTTATGCCTAAGAGTGTGGTGGAGCTTCTAGCAAGTTGGAATAGGCATCATAATAGCTCTCAACTGGCAGCAGCGTGGAGGATGATTCCTTTGTGCTTAATGTGGTGTTTATGAAAGGAAAGGAATGAGAGGTGCTTCAACAAAAAGGAGAGAGCTGTGGAGGAAATCTGGAATTTTTTTGTGTTTTCTTTGGTTCAGTGGTTTTCTGCTATTGTACTAAAGGGAGGGAATGTTCATGAGTTCTTGTTTTCTTTTCAGCTTTCTAGAATGTAACTAGGTATCTCTTTTGTATACTTCATGTGTATATGGGCTTCGCCTAGAGAAGGAAGAAAGGAGAAGAGAAGAGAAGAAAGAAGGGAGCACAAGAAAAAAGTGGGTGTACGGCTGAGAGAAGGAAGAAAGGAAAAGGGAAGGGAAGAGAAGAAAGAGGGAGAAGAAGAAAAGGGTGGGTGCATGGCTGATCTGAAGAATAGATTTTTTTTTTTAAATTTATAGTATGGGTAAGCGGGCTGGCGGGTGGGTACCCCCACCACCACCCATCCGTTGATTATAAATTTTAACACGACCTGCCTACCTGTTGTTCACCCCTAATTGTATTGTGTCTTAATGTGCACACAACACAACCTTTTAAATCCCTCCCACTTTTCAAACCATCAGTCATTACTTCAATTCAAATTGTCTGTTGATTGAATAATTATATATATTATGTATGCATGGGTATATGCTTGTAGTTTTCATCATGAGGTAGATAATTTTAGTTTTCTGTTGGTACATAGGTGTTTGAATCATCTACCCAGAGCTGTAGGGAAGAATCCAGCTCATTTTGACCTCTCTTTGGCAAGGAAACAATCAGCGAACAGACAGGGTTCTAGTGACTGGCTGGTAATCCATGTCCAAGAGTTAATATCGCTCGCTTATCAGGTTTGCAATATGAACTCACTAGCATCTTGTTATAATTCTTTGAAAAATCTCAGGTCCTGACTCCTGAAATGCATTTTAAAATTGATATATTTTCTTTCATTTTCGGTATCAGATAAGCACAATCCAGTTTGAAAACATGCAGCCAGTTGGTCTGGGGCTTCTGAGTACAGTTATGGATAAGGTAAATGTGTGTGAAATAGCTAGATAAAGAATGATAGTTCTGCAATTTCTTTATTATCGTTTTGATTGGAGCTAACTTTGAAGTCTTTCAGTGATTTTTCCTCATTATTGCTGACTAAATTCTATGACCTATTGAAGAATGCATTATTAAAGCAGAGATTTTATTTTGACATTATGTTGCTATGGTTGAGAACTTTTTGAACTTGAGATATCAAACAACTTGAATATTTTCAAATTATAGATGCTATGCCACATGGAAGTAAGTGTCAGAGATTTGGGTTTTAGCTGTTACCAGAAAACAGGAAGTATGCACAATACCAAATTGGAGTAACTTTTGAGAATCGACTTTATAGTCCCTTTTTTTTTTATAAGTAAAAATATTATATATATATATATATATATCAAAAGGAGTAACCAAGTATACTGATGTATACAAGAGAACACCTTGCCCATAATAGAAAACCCCTAATAACCCAAAAAGCCTGTGAAAAACAACCCAAGATACACCAAGTCTGACCCCAACCCCTTGTTTCCCGTAGAATTAAAACTCTGCCCAAAAACCCCACCCCAACCCCTTGTTTCCTGTCTTCACAATGCCCTCCCTTTAGACTTTCCTCTAGTTGAGCTACCACCCTTAGCGTCGTAATTGATTGACGAAAAGAGATGCTGTAACTCCCTGCTTTTCTTGAAACTTGATTTGGTTTCAAGCGAGTGGCTTGCCTCAATTGCAGTAATTAATTCTTTAAATTAGTCTTCACATCCTCCATGTGAAATTCCCACGAACTGCTAAATCTCGTTAACTTTAGGCAGAATCCAATCTGCCATTGGAGGAAGAGAGACCAAGGGAGCCACAATATCCCCAGACACAGTATCCAGCTGCACTCCTGACTCTAGGCAAGGCACCAACTCCAAATCCATATTCAAATCCTGTACCTCCTCAGCAACTCCATTGGTTATCTCCAATGGTATGACATCAAGTCCCTTCACCTCTGGTGACCCTTTATGTGCAACTTCAGCGGGTCCTTTCACCAATGGAATGACACCATTTTCCTTCAATTCCAACGAGGGAGCCATAGTTTCTTCAGGTACAGAAGTCACCTGAGGCGAATGACATTCTATTACAGATATCTCTACGCCGATACCCGACGTAGAACCCACTTCAAATAACCCAGACTTCCTTTTGACCCGCCATACTCTTCTAGATTTGGTTATAGGAACAGGACCGAATCTGATTTTCCGTTTTCTTTTATCTGAGTTTAAAAGATTCGAGCCTATTTTAGTCTTGTTCTTTACAACCCGGTTGCCTCCAGTTGAAAGCAGGTCTATTTTAGTAGACAAAAAAGCTATCCCTGCCTTTAATTCGACAAGTTGGGTTTCCATCTCCTTTACAGAATTATGCATCGCGACAAGCTGGTTTTGAGGCGTGATCTGCAAACCACTTACATCATTCCCCTCACTATGAACCCTAGAATCATGACCGGTCTTCAGAGCTGCCACATATGATCGTCTCGCCACTGTGGATGTACTATGGTCTTTATGATTCACCTCCAAGTTGATATTCTCATTCTTCTTTTGGTTTTCCTTTGACCCATCAGCGAAAAGCATATCCGCAGCTCTGCGTAATTCCGCAGCAAATTTCTCCCAACCCAGGCCTTCATACCCTTTAGGAATGGCTACAACACTCTGCCGGCCTCCTCCACCATATTCAGTGACAGTTAAAAACCTACCATGCTTATTGGAGCATCTTTGAGCCATGAATGTTCTGCTGCCTTCGCGCAAGTGTTTTGTGAAGTCCAAATTTTTTCCCGCTTGTAGTACTGCTTCCATCGTAGCCGTCAACAATTCTAGACCACTGCGACCCATCACTACAGATCTCCACACCCTTCTACTTCTCTCCACAATTTTTAATGATGATCTCCATGATTCAGGCAAAAGCTCAAAAGCCTTCGATTCCACCCAAAAGCACACCAGCTGACCCATACTGAACAACCCTTCGACTTTAGATGCAGGGGCATCCCACACTGGAATGCATCATTCTATCGAGTAAAGCAGTGCGCGAAGGTGGCTGGAGTTATCAGGTTGGGAAACCAGAGCCCAAAGGCGCACCAGGTTGGTAAAAACAGAACCCCTTAATTGAGATAACGGAACCTTCCAGTCGCCGGAGAATGACCGGCGTCGGTGACCACAATGGGGTTGCCGGAGTCCGTCGAACACGTCTGTAACGATGGCTAAGCAAAGGCTTGAGTCGCGTGAAGTAACGAGTCGCGTGAAGTAACGGAGGAAGTAACGAAGAAACAGTAGAATACTCCCAGTCGCCGGCAAAGGACTGATGTCGGAAGCCTCACAACGGACTCACCAGAGTCCGTCGTCCAAGTCTGTGGCGGAGTTGAAAGTGCATGGCGACAGTACAACACCTTCGACAGAGATGAAGTGAACAAACCAAGTTCGCCGGCAAGGACCGACCCCGGACGGCCCTCAGTGAGGATGCCGGGGTCCGCAGGCCTCATCTGTGACGGAGGTGAGATATCACACTCCGATTGATGATGAGTGAGGGGTGGCGGTGGGTTGGTTGAGTTAGGGTTTCTCGCTTCACTGTTCACCCACGGGAATCGCAAGGTGCACGGAGAGAATCGCAGTAACTATTGTTTTACGTGCATTTTAGAAGTTCATATGATAATACCACTTTATAGTCCCTTAACATTATAATTTTGATGCGAACCATGATTAATTCTGATTGGTCTTGGAGGATGTGCTAAAATAGAAAATGAAGGATTAATATACTTGCAGGAAACTAGATTTCATCATCGTACTGCAATACTTCGCTATTTTAGTCTGTTATTATAACTTGGTGGCAATAAGTTGTGAAGATGTCTCTGGCTTTATCTTGGACCATACTTTCCATTTTTTCTCTGCTTTATCTTTTGCCGTAGTTCTTTGTGTCTATCACAAGTTAAATTGTTTCTGCCTTGTGATTTTTGTATGCAGTTTGAGAGGACACCTGATCCTGAGCTTCCAGGACATCTTCTGCTAGAGCAATATCAGGTACATTTATGGGTTTTTTTTTCCGTCTTTTTCCCTTCTTCCATATAATTCCAAAGGTCAACACCTTAAATCATTCATACATGTTAGTTGTAATTTCTTGGAGAGAATATGGAGTGAATGTCATATTAAGTTTTAAATGTTTCACTTCTGAGATCATGAATCTCACATTATTGAGGCTTTATGTAGGCCCAACTATTATCCGCAGTTCGCACTTCCTTGGACACATCCGCTGGCCCTTTGCTATTGGAGGCAGGCTTGCAACTGGCTACCAAGGTTAAGAATATGCACATTTTTTTCTTCTTTCATTACTTTCCAATTGAATGATGAAATGAGATGTAATGACACTGATATGAAAAACAAATCCAGATACTGACAAGCGGAATAATTAGTGGTGATCAAGTTGCAGTTAAACGCATATTTTCATTGATTTCACGCCCATTGAATGACTTCAAAGAACTTTACTATCCTTCATTTGCTGAATGGGTCTCATGCAAGGTATGTAATCCCATTGTTCTTCTGATTCTTTTGTGTATTAAGGGAGCAAAATATCCATTTCTTTTTTCTTTTCCAATGTTTATTATCTGGTAGACAGCTGTTCGTTAAGTTGAAAAGTCTTTTACTAATCTCTTACTGACAAACTAGATCAAGATAAGACTTCTGGCTGCTCATGCCTCTCTCAAGTGTTATACGTATGCATTCTTGAGAAGATACCATAATAGGATTCCGGATGAATATCTAGCATTGTTGCCTTTGTTTTCAAAGAGTTCAAGTATACTGGGAAAGTACTGGATCCGGGTTTTAAAGGATTACAGTTATATCTGCCTTTGTTTGCATCTCAAGAAGAATGTAAGCTTCCTTGTTCCTCTTTCATGACCATCTTTCATCTCAGAGAGATATATGTTTCATATATATATTCTTTGTAATGTCTTTATGGCATACTTATTCAAGTTGCAACACATCTTACAGTGGAATCAGTTCCTTGATGGAATCCAATCACCTCTGGTTTCTTCAAAGCTGCAGCCTTGTTTGGAAGAATCCTGGCCAGTAATTTTGCAAGCACTTGCGCTGGATGCAGTTCCTTTGAATCTTGATGCGAATGAACATTCCAAAAACACTGTTGAAAATATGGCAGGAAGCTTAGTATCTGGATATAGCATGGTTGAACTGGAGTCAGTAGACTTTCAGTTTCTGTGGGGCTTTGCTCTTCTTGTTCTTTTTCAGGGACAATATCTAATTCTTGGTGAATCTAAATTTCCTTTGGTTTGTGCTAAAGCAAAACATAGTGAAGACTCACCAATTGAAGAGCCCGATTCCCCTGGCTTGAACTTATATGAAATTGTGCTACCAGTTTTCCAGTGTCTCTCTACTGAAAGATTTTTTAGTGTGGGATATCTCACTCTGGATATTAGCAGAGAATTATTGCAGGTTATGATCTCTCTCTGTTCCTTTTGTTGTTATAACTTGGGTAAAGAAGTATGGTGTGTTTTGTGGCATTTTAATGTTTGAATCCATTATCTTTAATTAGGCTATTCTGGAATGAAATCATTGATGCACTTAGTGGTGGTTAGTTGAAATGGTGTTATCTCATGAAATCATAAATAGATCCCATGCCGCAAATATATGTAGTTCAAGTTTTTCTTCAGTTTTCTGGCCCAATTTTTATGATGCATTTATAACATCAAATGCTTTTTACGTTCAATGGATCCATTCAATTACATTAAGAAGACAACAACGTGTTCCCTCGTCTTTTTAAATTTCTTTCTTTTAATGCATGATTATCTCTTAACATTTTTATGCTTAGAAATTCCTTAAGCAATTTAATGTGTTTTAACCCATACAAAAGAGTTTATGAAGGCATAGACTTCGCTGCAACGGTATAAGTTACAAAGTAACATATGATTTGCAAACAGGCTTTTGTATCCCATTTTAATGTACTAAAGTATGATAATATTTTGAAACTGCTTTATTGTGATCTTGATCAGAATGGGTATCACTGCAATTGGTAGAACTCAAACTTCTTCCACTTGTTGACTTATATCGTTGACTTTTTATTTTGGATAATATTTTATAAATTAAGAAAGAAAGCCACTGTTCTGGATGTCCACCTTGTCGCTTCAAGCTATCTCTGGTATGATTAATTTTTTTTGTGAATTTCCGCATGCCCAACAGGGTTTATGCATAAAGAGAGAAGCCCCTCCATGGTGTACTGCTACTTGGTGCCATGTTATGAACCATGAGCAGTCCAAGAACGAAATTTGTTTCCAATGAATTATATTGACTCTTTCCTCAATACATAATGGTGATTCATGATGGCAATAACAAATTAGCCTCCATTGGACGATCCACTAGCTACTTTTGCGACCCTAAATTTATATCCCGTGGCATAATTTCAATAATGGTTTAGAAGATATGAATATAACACTCCAAATAACAAATTACGTGCAATTAAACCTCTAACATTCATTTTGTGTGTATTTTCAGCTTGCAAAGTTGCCTGCTTCTTTGGTCTCTCACTTCATCTTACCTTGACTCAACCCGTACATTAATTTATATATAACCAGTATGGGTGACTGTTACCATATGTGATGCTAGAATGACTATTCCATTGATATTCAAATTAAGGTGTATATTCATAAGGATGCTTAACAAATTTTAAATGGATGCAGGTTTTCTCATATTCCACACACATGGATAATTCATTTAACAGTCTTGCGATATCAGTCCTATCACAGGTAAACATAACAAGTCTTGTGAGTTAATTTGAATTCATTTTTGAAGTTGATAAATAAGAAGCATTGGTTCTAACACTAATGTTGCAATTATTTAAACATACCAATGCGTAAGAGAATAATACATGGTGTCTATGTGACCAATCAGTTCTGAGTGTTTTCTTTATGAATTGCCATTTGCATAGGTTTCAATAATGATGATATGATCATTAGCTAGTCCTCCTGTTGCATTGTCCAATTTTAAAGCATAAATCTAGTGCACCATGCCAGTGTATTATTGACATCCATATCTACTTTCCAGACTTGGGTTTTTGTACCAATTTGTACTTGTGGATTTACAGAGTATTGGTTCCTGCTGTTTAACATATATCAAGTCCTGTATTGCTTTGATCACATTAGTGCTCTATGTAAGCTATTTGTATAATATATGGTATAAGTTTCTCTTTCTCATATCTGAGATTTGCTTCATCTCTTTGAGTCTCCGCCAGCTTGATTTTCAAACGAAGATACTGAGTTGTTTGCATCAAATTCTGACAACAGATTGTGCAGAATTGTCCTGAAGATTTCCTTGAAACAGAAGATTTTGCTTGTATTGCAATGGAACTTTGTTTAGCTTACCTTTTCAAAATGTTTCAAAGGTAACCACCATGCCAGGAAGATTGGTCATGTTTAGTTTAAATTTGATGAAGAGTATTCTTAGTGATATCCTTAGCTAAATAGTCCCAACTTTTTGAGCTCAGTAGCGATGCAACTTCACCAGATCAGCCGAATTGGGATGAATTGATGTCAACATTATTTTTTACTGCAAAGACACTGTTGAAGCGATTAGAAACTAAGATGGTAGGTGTTTCAGACATTTAATCTTATATTGATTGTGGTGGGTAAGATTTTCCACATTTACAGTTTCCTAACATTCAGCATATGCCTTCTCTTTCATTGTTATAAAATTGTCTTAACTGCTAAGTTCCATGTTCTCATTTAAGTGCATTGTCTTCAGTTGCAGAAGCAGTTGCAATCAGTGATATTGGCATTTCTATTAATTGGTTACAAGTGCATTAGAGAAGCCACGACTGAATTATGCTTCTCAAAAGTCAACGATTTTGTCAAGTGCACTATTTCCTCATTGGAGAAACTTATTGGTGGTGAGCATTTTGAAGTTACAACTGGATTGGTGGATAGTCAGTTTTCTTTGCCAATTACCTATATTTGCCACTTTATCATTACCTTTCAAACATTTAACTGTATAATCATTAGTTGATATTAAGTCACTATAATTATCTGAATAAGATCTTAGATTAGAATTAGTTTACTTTGTCGCAATTAGATATAGCAGTGATTATCTCTCTCCTGTATAGCGGAAAACTCATATCGCTCAGCTTCTTCCACAGAAATTGATTAGTCCAAAATTTTGGCATCATTCTAAGTGGAATCTTTGGATTTTGTCTTTTGGGTCATAAAATGACTCAAAAGTTCATCACATCGTTAGGTGTGAAGATGCCAATCAGATTTTGCTAGGATCCTACGTTCCAACACATGTAGATGCATCAAAATGTTACCTTTGCATGCATGCATGTCACAGTGCGTCAGCCTATCTGAAGCTAATAGAATTTGTGCTGCAGAAAATTCTAAACTTGGTGATGATGGCGTTCAATATCTGAGAGCAGTTATTGGAACCTGTCTGAATGTGATAGCTAATTTGACCAAGGATTGTATTGGGGGCATCCATGTATTGGAGAATAAGAGATCAGACTTGCGCAAACTACTGCAAATGAAACTCGCTTTCTCTGCGGAACAAACTATATCATTTGCCAAGCTGGTTCATGAAATTCAATGTCTTGGACAGAGCAAAGACATTCATCCCATATATTTTACTCTGTTCATGTATTGCACAGAGTGTATCCGAACATTACTAATAGACGTAAATATACAGGTAAATAGGTATCTATCCTTCAAATATCGGGGTGAGATTATAAAATCCTTATTTACTGATAAAAAAACATATATCGAGGTGAGGTCATAGGCATTATGTTGGAACAAAATGACAACTAATGGAATTTTCTTCTGCACAGGTTCAAGCAATTGGGTTACAAGTGCTAAAAAGTATGGTACAGAAAGCCTTGAGCAATGGTTATAATGCATTTGTAATATTTTTTGTTGGAGAACATATTAGAGATATTTTCACGATAATCCAGAGGATGCTGAAGGTCTCTTTTCTTTTCAAGTTCTTTCCCGAAATTAGAGATTACAACTCTTTGACTTGCATGACTTTGGTGTTTTATATTCTAAGGAATTTGTGCTCCTGTTGATTGTAGAAACCTCTAACCAAAGAATCAGTGACTATTGTTGGAGAGTGCTTGAGAATCTTGGTGCTTCTGCAGACACTTTCCAAAGGTAGTGAATCTCAGAGAGGTTTTATGAATTTGCTTTTTGAAGCCATTGTCATGGTTTTCTTGGCATCAGAAGATGGGTTTTCTCAGGTAATATTAAATAAGGACCTCTAAAATTGAAATTTGACGCATTTAATTTCATCCTTTTTTCCTGAGTGTGTATCATATTTACAGGAAGTCAGTGACATAAAAAGCACCGCTGTAAATCTTGTCTCCCATTTAGCTCAAGTCCCTTCCTCAGCAGTTCACTTCAAGGATGTCTTGTTGTCAATGCCTCCAACGCACCGGCAGCAACTCCAGGTGCTGTTCTTGCTATGTGACAATGTTATATTTGATAACCTGGAACTATATAAATCATAGGCAAAATTAAAATTAAAAATATCTGAGTGTTTGACCCCAATTCTAAATTCAAATCTTTCTAATTTCGTTATTTTAATCCCTACAGTTCTGTCTATCTTCACTATTTAGGCTTACTTACAGAGGACCTTTGTGAGTTGCACATGGAGCACTTGTATGAGCCCAAAAAATAATAGAAAAGACAATACATTGTCCCATCTGTTTCCTCTCCTCCTCCGCCTCTTATCTTCCTTACTTACCTCCACGGCAGTCTCACATAAGCCTTAGTAGATGTCAGCCACCAAAAACACAGAACGTAATTTGTGTTTTTAGATTCAAAATATCCATCATACCCACTTCCCAAATCCCAAGCATTCACCAAAAAACTAACAAAAATCACCAGCCACATTCGATTTCTGATAATTCACCAAAAGTTTCAATCAAATCAAATCCAAGTCTTAAATTCTAAAACCTGAAAAACCAGTCAATTTTTAAAAGCAAACAGATAGTATTTATCGTAACAGGTGATGGGTCCAGGTAAAATTACCATTGCAAGTTGCCAATCCTCATACAATGGCCCACACCCTCTTCCCACAACAACAATAGAGCAACTCCAGACCTCAGCTCCAGGCATATGAACTCTGGAGGTAGGGAGGTGGGGAGTGAGAACTGAGAAGAGAGATCAATTGTGTGGCACAGCTGGAGGATGCAGAGGGGTGTTAATTTATTTTCATTCTTCATCTTTTTTTATTCATAGGGCATCAGATATGTGTCTCACATTCAACTCGCCTAGTTCGACCATCAGTCTTTTTTTTTTTATTGGCACCGGGTGTCAGGAACAGCGTCTATACTAATCCCGGGGGCGCACAGGCCCTCAGTAAAGATTTTCCCACAAGTACACCTCGGGTAATTCAAGGGGAAAATCCCCTAGTCCAATGGCCCTTAGAGATTGTTTGCACCCAAGGAGATTTGAACCTTTGACGTGGGGGGAGGATACCCCCAAGTCCAAGGCCTTTACCACTTGAGCCAACCCCTAAGAGTTTGATTCAACCGTCAGTCTTAATTTGTGGAGACTGGCAGGGTCCAATCATGCTATCTTTTATGCAATTTACCCGATGCATACATACATATGGACATACATGACAGCCAGCTGCGGGAATATCGTTCCCCAGAAATTGAGGGAAAAAAATCGCTAGGTGAGCTTCATTATAATTTCAACACTACCTAGAAGATTGCTGCCAAAAAAATTATTAGAATGAACTGCCTAGAATATTGCGACAGATACAGTTTAAGAGAAGCATTGCCATGTTGTAGGGGTAACTTGAAAATAACCGACTCGACTGGGCCAATACATATTGAGGAATATTTTATATGACTAGTCATCTCTGCTTTCAGGGGGTTATCCGTGCATCTGTAACTCAAGATCATCATGCAACAGAAACGAAACCATTGGCACCATTACTGGAGATAAAATTACCGGTGCCAACAGCTGGAATTGGAGGGAAACATTCCCCATCACTAGCCTCTACAGTTCACTTAGATAACAGTGGAACAGAAGAGGATGAAGAGGATGATGATGACTGGGATGCTTTCCAGTCGTTTCCGGCCTCTACAATTGCAGCTGGAAAAAAGCCAAAATTAGAGAGTCCTGCAAAAGAACTGGGCTTGGTTGAGAACTCTTCTGTTCTGAAAATTGATTCTGGAAGTAATGACTTCCAAGAATACTCAATCTCACAACCTCAAAACATTGTGGAGGAGGAGATCAATCATTCAGAACATCAAGAGGCTGGTGAAGAAGCTATATCTGATAGCCAGGGCAGTCAGGCATCTCCACAGAATGATGCACAAAGCACCAGAAGTGGGATGCATGAATTCCACACTAGTGTCATCAAGCCCTGCGATGATCAAGAATCAGCAGTTTCAAGCAAAGAGAATGAACAAAGATCGTCCGATCTTCAATCTGTTGAAGTTGCAGCAGGATCAGTCGAAGTAAATGATACGGGGGATAATGAGGTGAGAAAGGAGAACCCAGATAACAAAGATGATCTTCTGATATCGTCAGATTCTCTTCTTCCTCGTGAAGAATTATCTTATGAAACTCATGGAGAAGGAATTCTTCAGACTCAGAGGGAACCACAAGAAGCCAATGAAGAAGCCCAAAAGAAAATGACTGCTGAAATTCGTAGAAGTGACCACCAGCTGGAGAGTGTTGACTATTCGGGAACACCAGTAAGTGAAGAAGATAATGCTAGACTATGATCATTCTCCGCAACAAATAGCATACGATGTGTATGAAATGATTAGTTCACAAAATTTTCGTAGCTTAACTATAACTCCAAGCCATGGAATCAGATTTTGTAAGGTCCAAGTAGAAGATTATTTGTCTGATGTCAACGTGGTCTCTTTATAATCCTGCCGTTACACCAGTTTCGGTTCTCCGTTTATCTTCTCATGCTGGTCTTCAGCTTGACTTGATGCTCTAGGAGGGTTCGCATTTCCATATTGTAAGGTCTTGATATTTGACTGATCTACAGTATATGCTCGAAAATATTGAGAGACGTGAATTATCCAAATGACTTGTACATATTAAGATCTCTTAATGAACTTAAAGGATCTTAATCCCATTTCTTATTTATAAATACCAATGTCGATGGAATTGGCACAAAAGCACCAAACGCATATTCTTATTCATCATTTTCACTATCCAATCCACCCTTGAACACACTGAACAAGCAGTCATGGTTGGAAGACAATCACAACACACATAGCAATGCCACGAGGCTCAATTGATGACACGACGCCAATTTCGACCGATACGCAATAAGCGTAGATTATTAAACAGTAATGACAACATTAGGCAAGAAGTTTTAGTATTTATAGTACAATAAATTCAAATCTTTCCTTGATATATAGGTTCTTTAATAAACTTGAGTTTTGTCTTGCAATAAAATAAATAAGTTGATAAAAGCATGATGGATTTTCAGCAAAATAATGCGAACAGAGTCTTTTATAATCTTTATTCGAATTTTAATTAAATTTGGATGGTTATAGGCCGAAATTTAATCTCAAGTAAAACCTATTTATAAATTCACTTGTTCACACATTCACCTTCCACGTAAAAAAGTAATGAACTGGGATCGTAACTCGTAAGTTGTGGTTTTTGAAAAAAATTTGGTCGAAGTTTACAATTTGATATAGTTTGATATGGTATACTATATTAGAAAACACTTTTTATTATAAAATAAATTTGATGTATCACGTATACTCACCTCAATTTGTAATATTATTTTATAAATTCTATATGTAAATCTATAATTTCTCTAGATATTTTTCTCTATTAGAAAAATATTTTAGACAGATTATATAAAAATAAACTCATAAAATGATGTGACTTGATATCATATGTTAGATTATAAAATTATTTTTATTGTAAAAATTGATCTAACCAATCTTGTGAAATTATGTAAATTTATTGAAAGGCTTTTTTCGATAGAAGGCGGACGGACCGATTATAAGATTTTCTCTGAATAAAAACTGACATTGAAAAAGCTTTGGATTTGGGCGTAGATACTACGTACAAACTCGATTAAAAAACCTATGATTTAAGGCAGCCCAACCCAGCCCATCGTTAAGGAAAACCAATCTCCCTGCCCGGTTTTCCCTCTTCCTCCCTCTCCGCGGCTCTGGCTCTTATTCCATAGAGCAGAAGGTAGCTTCGAGGTTTGGCAAAGTTAAACCCTAATATTTTCATATACATAAAAAAGGAACTAAGAAGTATGGAAGATAGGCCCAAGCTGCTGATACTATACGCTACTCAAACAAGTAATGCGTTGGACGCGGCGGAGCGTGTGGGCCGAGAAGCCGAGCGCCGGGGATGCCCCGTCAAGCTTCTTTCTATGGATGAATACGACGTCGTAAGTTTTCCTTTTTTTCATTTTTCCTATCTTTTCTTTCCTTTCTTGGCTTTGTTGAGTTTTTAAGCAAATAAAAAGAGGAGAAAAACGTTGGTATCAAGATGTTGTTTTCTTCTAAAAAAAAAAAAGGTGGTTGGATTTGGTACTAGGATCCGAAACTGTTATCTGAGACAATTCAACAGCGTTATGTGTCATGTTCGAATATTATGATCTCAAATAGTTTTTTTGATAAGTAATCTCAAATAGTATAAAGGTGGGGCTGATCTATGGCTTTTGGTTGTGGACTTTGGTATCAGAATCACCCCCTGATGAGTTTGAGTCTTAGAGTGTGACCTGCCCTTGTAACTTGTAAGCAACCTATGTCGGAGCCTAAATTGTCGGTGGGAGTGGATAATTGGAAGAGCTGTACAGAAGGAAAGCTCAGCTTTCTCTAAAAAGAGCTTAATTCAATCTCAGTGAGGTACTGCTATACAGATTATATTTGATCAATAGTGCTCTTTCCAATTTGTCTACATATTTATTGTCCCTGTTTCTACCTCCCTCTAGTGTGGCCAATCAAATTAGAGAAGCTATAGTGAGACTTTTAGGGAGGGAGCAAGGTGAAGAGCTCAAATCTCACTTCGTAAACTGGGAGAATGTGTGCTCTCCAATCTATGAGGGATGATTGGGAGTTTGAAACTTTCTCATATTCAATTAGGCCCTTCTATACAAGTGGCTTTGCCATTTCCATCATGTGTGGGAGGCCTTGTGAAAAGCTATAGTGGAGTCTAAATTTGGTAGTGCCTGGGGTGAGTGGTGTTGTGATGAGTTACATGGGCCACATGGGGTGGGATTGTGGAAAAATATTAGAAGAGGATGAGGTTTCTTCTAGTCATACTTGATTTGAATAGAGTGATGGCTCGAAAGTGAAGGGAAGGATGGCTCGAAAGTGGGTGGTTTGACTGGTGGAGGGTATCGTAGTCACGATACAGGGGCACTGAGACACCATGCTCGGTCGTATAAGGAGGCTTTGTCTGTGAATGTAAACCTGGGTGATGGTGGTGCGAACCTGCGTGATGGTGGTGCGAGAGTTGCAGGTAGAGGGCAAGGGCCATGGCGTCGGGAAGGAATGTCGAATCCAAGTGGTGTGTTGAGCCACTCCCATGGCAGAGTCTCTGCAGCGTGTCAGGAGTCGTGGGAAGTCAGAAAGAGGTTGTTGGAAATGCAAGGGCAGTTGCGTTCTCTACAGAGGGACGTGGCTATAATAGTGGAGTTTGCTGGTTCATTTAAGGCAAAGGAGGACACGAGGGTTTTAAAAGGGAAATCTCAAGTTATGGGTCATGGGCCTGGTAATACTCAAAATAAGGCCCAACAGAAATTAATAAAGGGTAAGGGATGGCTGTGTGGAGAAAGAAGGGTGGGCTGTCTCAGCCCAATAATTATAATTCAACTCGCAGCCCGCCTCGGGCTGATGGGCCAGGGCCTTCTAGGCCCAATTCGCAGAACCTAAATGTGGCTAGGCCGTCTCAGCCCAGGGCCTAAAGCAGAAATGAGTTTGGGTCAGCCCAGCCCATTACGTCTAGCGTGAGCCCTAGCCAGTTTTTCCCACCCGAGCTGCATAGCCTCGGGTTTGTGCCGGACAGCCAACCGACGGCGATGGGTCAGCCGACGGTAGCACAGACGGCGCCGACGGTGGTAGAGGAGGTCGCTGATGAGGTGTCGCCGGCGTTCTGTGCGCAACAGGCTTTGGTGGGCTTCGAGGCTCGGTTTTCTCCGCCTAAGGAGGGGCAGAAATCGCCGAAGAAGGGAGGTGGGGTGTTCTTGGCTCCGGTGGACCTGTCTGTGAATCACTTTGAGGAATTTGAGGTGGCTGAGGAGGAGGAGGAGGATTCGGATGACTTGATGCACTCAGTGGAGGATGAACTTTTCATCCTTGAGGCTTGCAGTTTGGAGGAGCTTTCGGTGGGGGGTGGTTTTCAGGACTTAAATAACAAAATGGGGAATCCTATCCCATTGAACTACTGTTTTCCAGATCAAGCCTCAGATTGGGTTATACATAAAGCAAAGGAAATTCAACATGTGGTGGGGATTGTTTGTGATGGGTATGAGGAGCAGTTCATAGCTTTGTTAATTGCTATGGAAGCTGGACATCGCCAAAATAAGAAGGGGGAATCGAAGAAAAGCCGGGAATTGAAAAGATTGATGTGGTCGATGAACTCGGAGGGTAGCTCTAGTAGGAATAGGGCAAAAGGGAAGGGGTTGACTGTTTCCCAATGAAGCCCAAGATTGTATCTTGGAATGTCCAGGGTCTTAACGAGGTAGAGAAACGTCTTCGGATTCGGCATTTAATTCGTGAGTGGAAAGCGGACATTGTGTGCCTTCAGGAGACGAAGCTAAAAATGATCAGTAGGAAGACTGTGCGGAGTTTATGGAGCAACATGTATGTAGATTGGGTATATTTGGCCTCTTCAGGGGCATCGGGAGGAATTGTGGTGATGTGGGATAAGCGAGTGGTGGAGAAAGTGGAGGAATACATGGGGAGATATTTGATAGCATGCTCATTTAAATGTGTATCAGATGGTTTTTTGTGGGCATTTGCAGGCGTGTATGGGCCTAATCAAGATGTTGACAAACGATTGTTGTGGGATGAGCTTGTAGGGGTGCATAGTTGGTGGGAGCTCCCTTGGTGTATTGGGGGGGATTTCAATGTGGTTCGTTTCCAAAGTGAATGTTTTGGAAGTAGAAGATTAAGACCAACAAGTTTGGAGTTCTCTGAGTGTATTTTTGACTTGAATTTGATCGACCTTCGACTTGCAGGGGGTGTAGCGACATGGTCGAATAATCAGACCTGGTCCCATTTGGATCGTTTCTTAATTTCACCTGAGCTGGAAAGCCATTTTCCTGATATCTAGCAAACACGTTTGGTAAGTCTAGCCTCGGATCATTTGCCAATTTTGCTTGATTGTGGAGGTATTCGCAGCGGTAGAAGGTATTTTAAGTTTGAGAATATGTGGTTGAAATCTGAAGGTTTTGTGGAAAGGGTCAAACAATGGTGGAGTTTGTATCATTTCGAAGGTATCTCCAGTTTCATTTTTGCAAATAAACTGAAAGCTTTAAAAAGAGATTTAAAGGTGTGGAACCAACAGTCTTTCGGCAATGTAGAGGATAACAAAAATACTAAGTGGGAGGATATACAGGATTTAGAAAGACTACAAGAAGGGAGACCACTTACTGAGGAGGAGCAAGCACATAAAACTTTATTAGTTGCAGATCTTGAGAGAATAATTCTACAAGAAGAGATGTCATGGCGCCAGAAATCAAGAGCTCTTTGGCTAAAGGAAGGAGACCGGAGCACAAAGTTTTTCCATAAAATTGCAAACTCTCATAGAAGAAATAATACCATTGAGATGCTGAAAATTGAGGGGGTCGAGTGTAGAGAAGAAGAGGTAATAAAAGATCACGTGGTTAATTTCTTTGGAGAGCTTCTCACTGAACAGATGGGGTGGAGACCTACTCTAAATGGATTGGTTTTTGACACTATTGAGTCGGGGGAAGTTGCTAGGATGGAGAGGGCTTTCGAAGAGGAAGAGGTTTATGATGTAGTAAGGAAAATGGCAAAAGATAAGGCCCCCGGCCTTGATGGTTTCTCTATGGGTTTTTACCAAGAATGTTGGGAGGTGATAAAGGAGGATCTTATGAAAGTGTTTCAGGAGTTTTTCTCGGTAGGTAAATTTGAGAAAAGCCTCAATACCACTTTCCTTGCTTTAATCCCTAAAAAGGTAAGGGCTTTTGAGATTTCTGATTTTCGGCCTATTAGCCTAGTGAATGGTACTTACAAGATCATTGCTAAAGCGCTCGCTAATCGTTTGAGTGGGGTCTTGGGGAAGATTATTACTAAGCCTCAAAATGCCTTTGTGAAGGGTAGACAGATACTTGATGCGGCTCTAATTGCTAATGAATGTCTGGACAGTAGATTGAAGGCTGGCAGCTCAGGGCTTATGTGTAAGTTAGATATGGAAAAGGCGTATGATCATGTTAATTGGGATTTTCTTCTATATCTATTGGGTAGGTGTGGATTTGGAGAAAGATGGAGGTCTTGGATCATATGGTGTATATCTATGGCAAGATTCTCTGTGTTAATCAACGGCAGCCCAGAGGGTTTCTTCCCGAGCTCTCATGGTTTGAGACAAGGGGATCCATTATCTCCATTACTTTTTATTATTGTTATGGAGGCACTAAGCAGGATGATCTCGGCTTTAGTGACTAATGGTTTTATTAGTGGTTTCCAGATTGGATCGCCGAGTAGGGGTATCACTACCATTTCACATTTGCTGTTTGCAGATGATACGCTTATTATGTGCGAAGCCGATCCAGATCACTTAA
Organism: Juglans microcarpa x Juglans regia; assembly: GCF_004785595.1. Lineage (NCBI taxonomy): Eukaryota > Viridiplantae > Streptophyta > Magnoliopsida > Fagales > Juglandaceae > Juglans > Juglans microcarpa x Juglans regia. The sequence continues at coordinate 3,090,719 of NC_054597.1, forward strand.
GGGTTGTGAAGGCATTGCTGCTTTGTTTTGAAGTAGTGTCTGGCTTAAAAGTGAATTATGATAAATCTGAGTTGGTGCCTATTGCAGAAGTTCAGAATTTGAGGGTGTTGGCTGGCAGACTGGGTTATAAGATAGCGTCTCTCCCTATGAGCTATTTGGGATTACCACTGGGTATAGCCTTGAGGGCGCTCTCTATTTGGGATACTGTGATCGAAAAAGTAGAGAGGCGACTGGCAGGTTGGAAGAGAATATATTTGTCAAAAAGGGGCCAGATTACGCTTATTAAAAGTACGCTTTCTAATCTACCCACTTCTTATCCTTATTCCCTATACCGGCAAGTGTGGCAGATCGTCTTGAGAAACTACAGAGAGACTTTCTGTGGGGGGGCTTAGGTGAAGAGTTTAAATTCCATCTAGTCAAGTAGAAAACGGTGTGTCGTCCTATCTCCAATGGCGGTTTGGGTATCAGAAATTTAAGGGTGTTCAATCGGGCATTACTTGGCAAATGGTTGTGGCAATATATCAAGGAACCAGAAGCCTTATGGAAGACTGTGATTGAGAACAAATATGGTGGTTTAGGGGGGGTTGGTGTACTAGAGAAGTTAGAGGGGCCTCTGGAATGGGGCTATGGAAACACATTAGAAGAGGATGGGTGGTTTTCCGTCAACACACAAGACTGCAATTGGGTACAGGTTCCAAGATCAGATTTTGGAAGGATATTTGGTGTACCAATAGTGCTCTACAAGACTTGCTTCCTACACTTTTCTTGATTGCAAATGCTAAAGATGCCATGGTGGCGGAGGTAATGGAAGTCGTAGGAAGGAACATCCACTGGAATATCAACTTCAATCGGGCGGCACAAGATTGGGAGATCGGGAGTTTTGTAGATTTTTATAGTCTTTTGTATTCTTGTTGCCCAAATATCCAGCATGCAGATGATCTGTGGTGGAGACCAGCAAGGAAAGGGGTGTTCACTGTTCGCTCTTTTTACAAGGTACTCACACAAGTTCCTGAGATACAATTTCCTTGGAGAAAACTTTGGCGTAATAAGGCTCCTCCCAAAGCTTCTTTCTTTGCGTGGACAGCGTCTTTGGGAAAGATTCTTACTACGGATAATCTGAGAAAAAGAAGCATAATCATAGCAGACTAGTGTTGCATTTGTAAAAGAGGGGTTGAATCGGTGAATCATTTACTTTTAAATTGCGAGGTAGCCAGGACTATTTGGGATGAGGTGTTTAACAGAATGGATTTAGCGTGGGTTATGCCGAAAACCGTGTTGGATGTCTTGGCTTGCTGGACCTCAATTCGAGGCGTGCGACAGATCAAAGCAGTTTGGAAGATGATTTTTATCTGTATTATGTGGTGCTTGTGGCAGGAGCGCAATGAGAGGATTTTTGAAGACAAAGAGAGATCTATGGCGGAGCTAAAAATGTTATTTTTTAGGACCCTTTGTACTTGGGCCATTGCTGTGGACTTTAATGGCATGGACTCTCATGAGTTTTTAGTTTCAAATGCTCCTGCATAATTAGGGCATTTTCTGTTTTTGCAATTGACAGTTGTTTGGATGAATAAATACTTATTTTACTTATCAAAAAAAAAAAAAAAAAATAGAGTGATGGCTTAAGATCAGAATCTGGCATGACTTATGGTATGGAGGCACAGCCCTTATGGAAGCTTACCCAGAGGTGTTCAATGTTCCACGAGTGCAGGAAACTTCAGTGGCTGCCCTATTGGAGTTCTTGGGGGGCTTCCTCAATGGAATGTTAGCTTTGCTTATACCCTACCTGATTAAGACATGGAGATGCAGATAAGATTCTTTGGAACCTTTCCAAGAAAGGGAAGTTCACTGTTCTATCTTTGCCTTGTGTGTCAGGATGGCAACTCTTTTTCTTGGAGGAGTATTTGGCAGACTAAGGTACCTCTAATGGTAGATTTTTTCCTTGGACGGCCTCTTTACATGCCTGATGGCTGCAATTGTGATTTGTAAAATTCCAACTCTTGAGTGGTATTAGCAAGCTGGGTGCTATGCTTGGAGTTGCCTTTTCTTTTCTACTTGGAAGGAGAGTAAAATCATACAGAACCTGGTATACAGAAAGTAAGTTAACAAATTTCCATTTCATCTGCCAGAAAGTAAGAATTTCTCATGAAGAATAGCTACTCGACGAGGGGGATGAAATGTGAACAACATTCCTATCAGCTAAAGGACCCTCTCTAGATCAAGGATCCAATCCCCTGTTATCTTATTAATGAATTCTAAAAAGGCTCGAAATAGTGTAAAAATCCATAATGAATTGGCCTTGAGGATATTGTCGTAATAGAGAAGCATTATTCTCTGCTACATACACTTTTTTGTTGTATGCGGACGTATGGTTGTTCACTTTTTTAGTATACGAGGGGTTAATGTTCATTGCTTGTTTGCATGTGTCACAACCATAGCTCTCATTTTTTGGGGCGGGGGGACGTGGGAATAGGGGGATGATTGGATAGATGAGATTGTAGCTTTCTTGGTTGGAAATAAAGAGAAGTGGATGGAGATGAAATGCATTGCAAGTGTGTTGCAACGCATTGGTGGAGGTCCAATGGGGTCTTATTCCTCTCTTCTTCTTCTTCTTTTTTCCTTTGAATTTTGTTGTCCTCTAATGCAGAGTCAGTTCTATCTTTCCTAATTCCTATATTGTCAGTGGTGATTGTAATAATAGATCTGTATAATTTCCTACTGCTAAGTGATAAGAAAGCTGTGCCTTCTGTTACTAAAACTTTCATGGCACCTGCTATCATTTCTTGAAAGCATTGCTTATTAGAATGTTACTTGTTTTTTGTCTCAGAGTTCCTTACCTCACGAAGACACTGTAATTTTTGTTGTTTCTACCACAGGCCAGGGAGATACACCAGATTCCATGAAGGTTGTATGGAATTACTTTGAACATTATTATTTCTGTTTTGTGAGGGGGCTAGATGTCTATATTTGGGCTAACCACTCTCCTTCTCCGTTGTCTAATTTCCCTTGTATCTATGTAGGTCTTTTGGAGGTTTCTTCTGCAGAGAAATTTAAGTAAGCATTGGTTGGAAGGCATACACTATGCTGTGTTTGGCTTGGGAGATTCTGGTTACCAGAAATATAATGTAACACTTTCTGGAGTTTTACTATATGTAGAAACTAGATAATGTTGACCCATAATATTTCAATAATTTCTGTTCCATAAAATGTGGGACGTTTGTTAACCTCCTCGATTTTGCAGTATGTTGCTAATAGAGCTATATGTGTGTAAATATGTACTATATTGGTTAGATCATCTTAATTGACTTGTTTAGATGTCTATCAAGTGGAATTTTCATCTTGGATTTTTTTCTCAAATAATCTCCGTCGCATGCTTGTAAGTGTCATTTCAATCTTAACTTGGTAACTTTTGTGTTTGAAGAAGTAAAATTTGTTTTTGTCTATGCTGATGGCTGCAGTTTGTTGCAAAGAAGCTTGACAAAAGACTGGCAGATCTTGGGGCAGTGGCCGTTGTTGAAAAAGGTTTGGGAGATGATCAGCACCCTTCAGGGTATGATTATAGTGAAATAACTGATGGAAAGATTTATGATTCTCTTCATTGAATTTTCACTTTGCATGTTCTTTTAGTTTTTCGTTGTTGTAAAAACATTGATTGATTTAGACCAGCGAGCATCTGCTAATGAAATCTGTTAACATATTTTGTGGTGGGCTTTAAAGGGTGAAAATGACTATTTCTTAAAGTAAAACAGCAAGCAGATTTGAGATTTTTTAGGTTGTTTTAAGGTTTTTCTTATGGAAAATTTTAGGGGCTTGGGATTCAAAAGATCTATGCTAATTTTGAGAATTTTAAGATCAAAGGATTTGAATGAAGAAGCTTCTTAGTGTGAACAGATAGTTACATGAACAGTGAGATGGAGAAAGAGAAGAAAGAAAGCAGGCATACAAGCCTCTTCCGAAAGCAAAGTAGTCACTCTTACTTTTTCTGATGACATGGAATCTCACCAAGGCAAAGCCCTTCGAACTAACTCCTGCAAAGTAAACCCCACATACACGAACCCACCTGCATTATTCAAATTTGAGCTTTTGATTTCAATGACACAGTTATATAGGCTTCAGATTTTACTTATAAAAAAAAGATATATTTATATTATATATATATATAAGCTTCAGATTTTAGCATCTCTTAATAGGATTAGAACTCCTATTTCAATTAGCAAACTAAAGGCCTCATAGAACCCTATGAAAAATTGTAATGCTAGCCAAACATAATTAAGAAAACAACTTTTCTAAATAAAATGATGCCCGGGAATTTTATGAAATCCTAGATCTGCCACTGCTCATAGAAGTTTCCCTAACTTGTAATGACTCAATTTAAAAAAACCTTTTATCCTCAAGACACAACCTAAGCTTCTAGAGCATAGAGGTCTTGCTTCAGTCAGATGTGTTGCATGAAGGCCCCACATGTAAAAAGCTCTTAGGCTGCCAAAATTGAAAAATTGAATATCACTTTTGAGATAGCAATATGAATTATTCTCTCTTTTTGTACAAGTAATATATTTTTCATTAAAAAGGCACAATAAGGTCTGCAACCCTTTGTACACAGAATGTAGACAAGATCCTCATTAAACTCTTGAGGCTGGTTTGGATTTAGAGATGAGATGAGATGGTTTTAGATGAAAGATGAAAGTTGAAAAACCTATTGTTAGAATATTATTTTTTTTAATATTATTATTGTTTTGGGATTTGAAAAAATTGAATTGAGATTTGAAAATTTTGAATTGTTTATTATATTTTGTGTGGAAATTTGAAAAAGTTGTAATGATGAGATTAGATGAAACACTTTTTGAATCCAAACGGGGCCTTAATTTCAATTTTAACATACCCTGCATCACAAGGAGATTCTTACAACGCTGAACTATTTAGTGATAAAACCTTAACCGATTGACTTTTTTTTATTTTTTTATATATATAAGTAAACAATTGTATTAAAAAGAATAGGCATAACCCAAGTGCACAATATGGTATACAAGAGGTGACACCTATTTAGGAAGGAGAAATAGAAACAAGAAAATCATGAAAATCAAGGCCATTGAAATCAACAGCTTTGACCCATAAAAATAAGGTTCTAACAAAAAGTAATCTAAGCTCTTCCAATGAGCGCTCCTTGTCTTCAAGCATCCGGTCATTACGCTCCTGCCATACACACCACAGAATACATATAAGAACTATCTTCCACACAATTGTGATTTGTGGAATACCACCTAGATTTGGTCAACTGGTTAGAAGTTCAATCACAGTGGCAGGCATAACCCAGGTTAGCTCTAATCATCTAAATATATCTTCCCATAACACTCTTAACAACCTCACAATGCAATAGAAGATGATCCACAATCTCCCCATTTTTTTTTTACACATACAGCACCAGTCCACTATAATCACCCTAAGTTTCAGTAAATTATCCATTGTCAAAATCTTACCCAGAGAAGTTTTCCAAGCAAAGAATGTCACTTTGGGGGGCACCTTGTTTCTCCAGATCTTTTTCCATGGAAAGTGATTTCTATGCAATTGTGTGAGTGACTTATAGAAAGAGTGAAACGAGAATATACCTTTTTCTTGCAAGTACCCACCACAACGTATCTGATCCTTGGGGGCTTGGTTTCATGGAGTACAAGAGTCTAAAGAGATCCTCAAAGCCGTCAATTTCCCAATCTTGGGCCACCCTGGTAAAACTCACATTCCATTGGACTAGATCACCAACTATCCCTATGGGATCGGCCACTGAAGCCCTTGATGCAACCCCCAAAGGAAGTCCGAGGTAACCATAGGAAGAGAAGAAACTTTACGTCCAAGAGAGCTAGCCAACCGTCGGATGTTGCGAGTGTTACCAACTGGAACCAATTCTGACTTGGCTAAGTTCACCTTCAAGCTAGATACAACTTCAAAACAGAGTAAAAGTGCCCTCAATGCCTAAATCTAGTTTTGTTCTACCTCACAAAAAATTAGAGTATCATCTGCGAACAAAAAATGGGAAGTGTTAAGAGTACCCCTATTAATGTCACCAACAGAAAAACCAGCCACAAAACCACTATTAACCAAGGTAGAAATCATTCTACTAAGCGCCTCCATGACTATGATGAAAAGGAGTGAAGACAGAGGATCCCTTGTCTGGACAAGTTTGGAGAGTGAGATGAGATGAGAATTTTGTGAATAGTAGTAAGATAGTTTGTTAATAGTAGTGAGATAATTTGAGCTAATGTTTTATAGGATTTTGGGAAAGGAGAGAGAAAAAGTTGAATAAATATTATAAAGTTAAAATATTGTTAGAATATAATTTTTTAATATTATTTTTGTTTGGGATTTGAAAAAGTTAAATTGTTTTTTATTTTTTGTTTGAAAGTTTGAGAAAGTTGTAATGATTAATTTGAAAGTAATTTGTGTTTGAGTGATGTTTGGGAAGGAGATGGGATGAGATGAGAATTTTGGGATGGAAACTTTTTCCAAACAAGCCCTTAGATCCCGAGAGCTGTTAAAAAAGCCATATGGACTGCCATTCACCAAAACTGAGAACTTCATCGTGGATAGGCACCACCGGATCCACGAGCACTATCTCTCTCCAAAACCACACCTCTCCAGCAAGTAAAGTAGGAAATTCCGATTGATGTGATCATAGGCCTTCTCCATACATCATGGATTTGCTTGAGATCCAATCAAGCCTTCCTTTCTAAGCCTTCAGCCCCCAACTAGGTAGAATATAGTCAAAGATGAATTTGATATTATATGTTTTTGTAACAGTTAGCTCATTCTCTTCCCAAGTGCAATAAAATTTGAGTTATGATGCACCTGCTACACTTTTACAACTAATTTTATAATCTACCAATGCAATCATGCCACTTCATTAAAATATATTTCAATTTTATAAAACTACTCTCCATATTTTTTTTTTTTTTTTTTTTATAAGTAATAAATTTTATTCAAAGAAATTGGCTTAAGCCCCAAGTACACACGACGTATACAAAGGAAATACCTTCAACTTCCAGAAACAAAAAAGAAGACTACCACCATAAAGCTAAAACAGATGCAGAAAATTATCCGCCATTACAAAAGCTTTAGCCCAAGAACTCAAAGTACTCAAGAAAAAAACCCTAAGATCTCCCAAAGAACGTTCTCTATCTTCGAAGCATCTCCCATTTCTGTCAAGCCAAATGCACCACATAAGACAAGGAGGAATCATTTTCCAAACACTCATCGCCTTCTTACAGCTTTTCACACCCTTCCACCCTACCAATAAATCCACCACTTCCCTGGGCATAACCGAATGTAATCCTGTCCAACTCAAAACCTCATTCCACAAGAATCTTGTCACTTTGCAGTGAAGGAAAAGGTGATTTACAGATTCTCCATCCCTTTTTGCACAAAACACACCAATCCGCAATAAACAAACCTCTCCTTCTAAGGTTTTCAGTTGTCAATACTCTCCATTTCATATAGAGTTGTAAAAGAGTTGTAAGTTCATCGTTTTCCATAAAATTCTGTCTGTGTATGCAATCATGCCACTTCATTAAAATATATTTCAATTTTATAAAACTACTCTCCATTTCATATAGAGTTGTAAAAGAGTTGTAAGTACATTGTTTTCCAAAAAATTCTGTCTGTGTGCAAGTTAACTATGATATGCTACTTGGGATAATATCAAGTTTGCTCAAGATAGATTCTGATGAAAGGTATGAAGCTGCACTGGATCCATGGATGTCATCTCTATGGAGTATCTTGAATAAAATCAATCCTAAATTCTTCCCACAAGGTCCATATTTGGCGATTCCAGATATGAAATTGATTGATCAACCAAAAGTTCAGATCACGTATCATGGTGATGACAATGTGGATTCACAATTTCCAACAAACCCAGGTAATGTGGATAGATTTCTTCTCATGGTGAATGCTCAATAAAAACTAAAAAGCCAGTATTTTGCCTTCCTAAACAGTTTTTTCTTAGTTGCTGTTTGTTACCGTTCTACTATGCATTCATAGAGAATGAATAACCTAACATCTCATATTACTAGAATCAGGTTTCATGTGCCTATCCCGTGAAAGGTTGAATTCAGATAGAGATATAGAGGGAAACATGATACATGTCTAGTGTTTTTATATATTCATTGATCTATTCTGCTGTGGATTATATATTTTCATCACTGTGAATGCTAGGTACATCACTAGAACATCCATGTTTAATTCTAGTCTATATATTGTTTACTAGAAACTGCTTTATTACCAAAAATTGGCTAGTCCCTAGATTTTTTCCTTATATTTTTCTCCTATACCTAGTTATTAATCAGAAAAGCAATGGTAGGATACAGAGAAGAAATTTTCAATGATTGAAGTGGTGAGTTGAGTTTTTCATGTGTTCTCTTTTGTTTCTGTGATATCTATTTTTCATAGAAAAAGTGGGTTGACTTGAAGATAAAACTGAGATATTACTTTATTATGTCAAATCAGTTTATATATAGCAAATATCCACGTTTACTTTTCAAATTATCCTGGTAACAATTAATTTTCAGGTAACGGGGTTTTTACTGACATACTAAATATTTCGTTGTGATGTCTCAGATTTAAAATGGATTGAGATGCAAATTGGGTGGGCTCGCTCAATGTCTCCTGGAAAATTTACTCATGACAAGACTAGGCCCGGCTGCTTTCTGAAAATGGTATTGATATCAGGCTCCATTAACGTACAGGAAAAAAAAAAAAAAAAAATTATTGTTGTATTTCCTCAATGCATTATTTAACTGTTTACTGATCTCGGTCAATATATAGTGCAAGGCATTGCATTACCTGTGGTATTTTAAGTTCCAAACTTTTTGGTTCCTCGGTTGAAATGGGAGAAGATGATGATACTCGGCCCTCTCTACTTGTTCAAATTAGTTAGGAGAGCTTAGTACCTTCAAGTCCCTATCCTCATAAATGACACACAAAACTTGTTGGAAAAACAAATAATTTAATATATGAAATGGATGCTAAGAAATCCTTTGAAATAAATTTATTGACCAAAAGATACATATTATTTATGGTTACATTGGTGTAGTTGTTTGGACCTGCAATTTTTCTAAAATATTTGATAGGTTCTATTTTAGTTTTTGTGGCAGCCCCTGCAAGAGCATACTTACAAGTAAAAGCCCTTTCTCCATTGATTGCATTTGCAATGGGGACAATGGTTTGAACTGGGATCGCACTTCTATTAAATTAAATACACGCTAAAAATTCTGACAATTTCTATTCTATAAATTTACTAATGCCTTCTTTGTCTTGTGTTTTTTTTTTTTTCACCCGAGTTGATTTAATTAAATAAAAATAAACCGTTAAGCTTCTTCCTGCATGGAAGGATATAGAGAGAAGAAAAAATGTAATATAAAAAAGAAAAATGCACAAATAAACTAATGTCATTTTGGTGATGTCGGATGATTATTTCATACAATTTCTCCAAAGTGTGAACTGAGGTTAGGAGCTTTTTTGTGCTCCATAAATGGCTGTCCAAGGACTCCCTTATCCTGCTTCCTGGAAGAAATTATAAAAAGAAAGAAAATGTTTAGCTCATAAATGTCCATTTAAGACCATGCAGTAGTCTAAAATTCAGATCGTTTCCAGAGATTTGAAGATCGTGAGCGGTCAATAGATGAGCTTAGAATTTTCTTTCTCAATGCTTTATTACATTGGTCTATTGTAATTGATTATAATGGCATGAACTTTCATGAATTTCTTAAATCACTAGACTAGCAGACTATGCTCTTGCATATGTTTCGGGCACTTGGGCTCTTGCCCATTCTTATGATCGATAAAAAACTTTTTACCAATAAAAAAAATGAGATCCTTCATATTTTAATGTGGTTAGTCTATGCATCTTGCATTAACTCTGAAAATATTAAGGTCTTTGTTAATCCTAAATGTATTGGATTGCTATTGCCTATTTGACATGTATGTTGTGCTGGTTCTTACTAAATTGGTTGTGAAATATGTATTTTTTATCGTTTTACTTGGTCATGGCTGCTTGTCTCTCTCTCTTCCACCACTTTCTCTTGAATTCCTCCTTTGTTGGGATTTTCTTGTGTAGATTAAAAATCAACCGCTGACCAGAGCAGGATGTGGTAAGGATGTGCGCCACTTTGAGTTTGAATTTGTTTCTTCTGTAAGTTGCTTACTTTATGTTCTTATCTGGTGAAATATAATGGTCTCTGTGTATTCTATATTTACCCAGTGTTACTCCCACTTAAGTGGAGTCCTAGGGGGAGTGGCTTGCATGCAGTGACCACTCTCTAGACTTTAGCCTTTGCACTTGCACTTGGCAGCCTGAGATTCTTACCACCACACAAGATGATTGCCCATCATCACTTTTTTTTTTTTTTGTAAGAGTAAATTTATTGATACGAATGAAATAGGCATAGCCCATGTACACTGGAAGTATACAAAAGAACACTTAAATACACATTCTAAGATCAAGAGATTAAAGACAAGAAGTCATGCGCATTGTTTCCATTAAGTACAATGGCTGAAAACCAAAGCATTAAAGTGTGTACAAAAAAATTCTGAAGCTCCGCCATTGCCCCTCATCACTTTGTATTCCGAGTCCATATATTATCTTGTAATATTAAGAAAAATTCATCATTTTCACTTTATTTGAATATTCAGGCCATTGAATATGTGGCTGGTGACATCCTCGAGGTTCTCCCCGGTCAGGATTCTGCTGCAGTGGATGCTTTCATACAGCGTTGTAGTTTGGACCCCGATGCTTTGATTACTGTAAGCAGTTTTCTTGTTTGCTGACTGAACCTGGGTGATTTCTATGTTGAATTGTACATTCGCATAAATTGATTTTGAGTCATAGCATGTGATCACATAAATGTATACTGATAATTACATGGCCTTGTTCCTAGGTATCTGGGGTTTCAAGAACGAGTCCTGATCTCCCAATCCTTCATTTTTTAATTATTCTTAAGGGGTTTCAAGTTCTTAATACTACCAATTAAGCTTTTATTTCTTTGAGTAAAGAAAACTATGAATATCTGCTTTGTGGTTGTTTATTAATTTGCATCTAGTTATATTTCTTGGGACCCACTGACTGCCTATAATCACTCACCTCTTCAATCATTAAATGAGCTGGTATATGTCCCGTATGCTTGGGCTCTTGCCTACTCTTTTGATCAATATAAATTTTTTTTACCAATCAAAAAAAAATTTTGTCAAAACCTCTTCCCGAACTGTACAAGCTTTTTCCACATACGCAACTGTGGTTGTATGATGAACTTCAAATGTGCCTGTCATGTACGTAAAATAGATATTGATGTATTGGCTGAATACCCCTTAGGTAAGGGAATTGATTTCCCTGTATTGCTCCTGTCTGGGATCATATTTTACCACGTTTCATACTAGGCATGTGGAACAAAATGGGCCCGAAGTATAGAATATAAATTATTCGTTACCACTGAAAAGGGTTGACCAAGATCTGCAATGGACTCCTCCTTGCAACAAGCAATTGTCAACTAAGGGAAGACTTCCTTTTGGGGTTGATCTTTGCGCCAACCAGCATGCTAGATCTGATCTTGGGCCCATCATATACCACCTCATATGCAATAGATCTTGTCATTTTGAGAATTCTTCCCATCCTCAACTCCGACGGCCCACTGACTGCACTGGAACACCACCCACCCCAAATGCTATCATACTTAATTTCCACTGCTGATTGCCACAAACCCTCCCTTAGGTTTTTGCCTCACAAACCACCTGAGGAGACCCCAATTTAAATCTTTGGCCAACTAACTATGTGACTCTCCACATACCCTGCTCCACAGAAACCCTTTAAAAGCTTCTCAATATGCTTAGCAACGCCTACCTATTTGGTAAAGAGTGCTAGGAAATAAGTGTGCAAGTGAAAAATAGTGCTTTTGACTGTCTAGAAGTATGCACGGTGGATGAAAGTTGCTAAAATGAAATGTTGAGTTAGGAAGATAGAATTACATTTAGAATTAATGCACTAGAGTTGCATTATTGGGCAATAAAGGGAGCACCAGGCTGAGGTGGTTTGTTTATATGTGTGTATTTATTTGTGAGTGCATGTCAATATGGTCTGCCCATGTGCAATTAAAGTTCAATTACTGATCATTATGGCTTGATTGTAGTAGACCAAGATGATTGCACCACATGGACATCAGGAAGCTTATAAGGATATGAGTGGAGAGATGTGTGAGAGAGTTAACACATGCATAATAATCAATGTAAATTTCAGGATATGGCTTTGTCGATAGCAGATTTTCTTGGGCCCAAACCCAAAATTTTAGGCCAATGACGTAAATATGAGATGTTTAGCTCTTTAAGATGCCCTGCACTTTTTCTTTCTTTGATGCATTTTCGTTGATACATCATGCATACACATACTTCTTAGTATATCTGTCTACTAGCCAAACTTATTAAACTTAATTTTATTTGATTGCAGGTTCATCCTAGAGAGAAGGACAATCACTTTCTTCATACTTGTACAATTGCCAAGGTCCCGATAAAATTAAAAACTTTCGTGGAATTGACAATGGATGTTGCATCAGCTTCTCCTCGTCGCTATTTTTTTGAGGCAAGGACCCCATATGCTTTAGCTCTTCTGTTTTTCCCCTTCTATGGGGGCTTTCGCGAGAAAATTGCCACTGCCAGTTTGTATTACATGTCATTTTCTTGCTTCCTAGTTTTTTTCTTCATTCTATTGGGTAATGGATTTTGATCTTTACTGCTCATCTATTTATGGGTTTTAGATTACACAAGGGTGCAGACTAGTGGTCAAAGCGCCAGCGTGGGATGAGCTTTAGACTTTAGACATCCCTGGCTCGATTCCACATTAGGTGTTCCCCTAAATTACCTGATACATGATTCTGAGGAGTGGGGTCGTATATATGGAGTTTACTCCCCTTGGGTGGATCCTAAGGATTCTGTTTGGTCAGGTTTCACATCATCAAAAATAAAGATAAGTAATGCTAGATACAGTTGTGGAGTGCGCAAGCGTTGCGCAATCTTTTTGAAAGAGTGGGGTCCACTATTAAAAAATTAGTTTTTTTTCATATGAATCCTGTATTTATTCACTTTTTTCAAAGGAATTGCGTGGCGCTTGCGCACTCCACAATTGCAAATATCATTTCTCAATAAATATATTGGTTTTGGATGTATTGCTAGATCCATACACTAAGAATATGAACTGGAATTTTGTATGTGAAGTTGCGTCCACAATTTGGTTGATTTTCATTATTAGAAGGCCACCCAATGGGACAAAAAAAGAAAAAAACAAACATACAAAATCGAAAAAGTCAACTAAAAACAAAAGAGAAGAATCTCGTGTTGCATCATGCACACAATCAGATTGCAAGTCTAACAATGATATGAATTCAGACTTATTATTGATAAGTTGTCCACTCTGTCCATTGTTTAGGGGAAAGAAATCAAGTGAGTAGTGTTTCATCCTAAGCATGGTTTCTCAATGTTACCAAATTCTACTGGTTATGTATCTTGATATGTTTGTACTCTTATAGTTATCTTCCATTCTGTTAAAATATTTTGCAGGTCATGAGTTATTATGCAACAGCTCCACATGAAAAGGAAAGACTTCAATATTTTGCTTCACCTGAAGGAAGAGATGATCTGTACCAATACAACCAGAAGGAACGAAGAACTGTTCTTGAGGTGATTTCAAGTGAATATAATTGATTCATTGCACTTAGGACTGATGAACAACTCAAGTTCGGTTGTTTATCAAACAAACTAAGGTTGAAGAAAGATTTAGAATTGTTTATTAATTGATTAATTCAGCCCTTTTAGAATTAGTGGGCTGTAGAGGATTTCAGGTGTCAAGTAGCTTATTAAAATTATCTGAAAAATCTAAACAATCTTTATTATTTACTCTTTTCATCTCTAGCATGCTCCAGGTGTGATTAGTCTCATTTTTTTTAATGAAATATTTTCTTTGTAAACAGGTATTAGAGGACTTCCCATCTGTCGAAATGCCATTTGAATGGCTAGTGCAGTTGGTTCCTCCATTAAAAACAAGAGCTTTCTCCATATCTTCGTCCCCTTCAGCTCACCCCAATCAAGTGCACCTAACTGTCGATGTAGTGTCATGGACAACACCTTTTAAAAGAAAGCGAAGTGGTCTGTGCTCAATGTGGCTAGCCAAACTTCATCCTGAACGAAGTATGCCATAAATGTACCTATCAGAGCATATTATAAAATAAGCGACTACGCATATTACCTGTTAATATACTTAAAACATCCATTCTGTCATGAACAGGCATTTATGTTCCAGCATGGTTTCAGAAAGGTACCCTTCATCTGCCACCACCATCACTTCCCCTCATTCTTATTGGACCTGGAACTGGTTGTGCACCTTTCCGTGGATTTGTGGAGGAGAGAGCTATACAAAGTGAATCCAATGCAACCGCTCCAGTTATTTTCTTTTTTGGTTGCCGAAACGAGGAGAATGACTTTCTATACCGAGACTTTTGGTTGTCGCATTCACAAGAGGGTGGAGTACTTTCGGAAGCTAAGGGTGGAGGTTTTTTTGTTGCTTTCTCAAGGGATCAGCCGCAGAAGGTTTATGTGCAGCATAAGATGCGGGAAAATAGTCGGGCAATATGGAAATTGCTGAGCAAGGGAGCTGCTGTCTATGTTGCAGGTTCATCCACCAAAATGCCTTCTGACGTGTTGTCTGCCTTTGAGGATATTGTATCCACGGAAGGTGGGCTTTCAAAGGAATCTGCTATGAGGTGGCTTAGGGCACTGGAAAAGGCTGGCAGCTACCATGTTGAAGCTTGGTCTTGAGCCTGCTTTATTCTTTGTCATGGAAAAGTGAAAAAACCTGTTTTGCAGTGGATTATTATGGATTGAGGTTCAAGTGAAATTTCTAACCGATGTCTTTTGGCCAAGTATACACCAGAAGCGATTTGGGTAGAGGAGATTTTTCCTCGAGAAAGCATCTGTAATAGTTGTAGAATATTGTACGATAAGCTTATAGATAATTTCTGAACGTTTGAATCACGTTACTCTTTTTTTTTTTTTTTTTGAGTCGGGGAGGGGGATCGAACCCAAACCATTTTAGAGGTTTGGGTATTATGCCATCAGGCTATATACTTTTGACGAATTATGTTACTTTTGACTGAGGTTCTAATTGTCAAAAAAAAAAAAAAAAAAAACAGAGACAAGTTGGAAGATTACTTTCTTTTACTACTGTAGACGGTTCTTATCGTATTTTTTATTTTTTCGGTAAGGATGGACGGTTTCTTGTCATGTTAACCTTGAATAAAGTGTAGGGTTTGATAGATGTGATAATATGTGACACGATCCGTTAATCTAGCATGAATAAGGCACGATAATAACGAATTTGAGTTTAGTCTCAACCGGTTTGGATCAAAATGGGTTGATAAAGAGTCAACCTGTTTTGAACCATTAGGACTCGTTAAGAAAGTTAAAGTTACAATTATATCCTTATACCTAAAAGTAAAATTATTGGAATTTTAACTTTGATATTTTTATTATTTGGATTATAATTTTGGACTTGTAGTTAGTTTTATATTTTTTATAAATATTGTGATTTTAAATTTATATAAAATTATGCTAAACTTAACAAAGTCAAACGGGTTAATTTTGGGTCTATTAAATCCATTTACATAAATGGGTTGAAAGGGATTGGGTTGTATTAACCTATTTCGTAGTATTAACTAACGGGTTAAAACAGGTTGATACAACACGACCCGTTATGTTAATAGGTCATGTTAGGGTTTGAGATTTTGACATGATAAGCTTAACGGGTCGGATTAGGGTTGACCCATATAATATAATATACATGCCTTGACACGACACAAATACAACATGTTAACACAATTTGATACCCTAGGATTTGGACATACTTTTCACCCGAAAAAATTTTAGCATTTAGATTTTGTACCTATCGGTTGTATTAAAGTTTCGAACTATCAAAAATTAGTCATAATAACATCTATCCATATGTGGACCATTTTAGGTTTTTTTTTTTTTTTTTTTTTTTTCTAAGCAAGCTTGCATATATTATAAGATAATAATAATAAATTACAAAGTTAAGGATGAATTCTTTCCACTATCAAGAAACAACAGACATCTAGATGGTTAGAGGGTATACAACCAAAAACAAGGTCGGTTGTTGTCCGTTGCGCTACAGAGTGCGTACATCTATTTGCGGATCGATAAATTTTGGCAAAGTTCAAAAGTCTGTGAGATAGTGAGAGGCAGAGATATGCTTAATATCTTCAATGATGGGGTTAATGTACCAGTGAGGGGTTTCTTTATTGACTATGGCTCCTATCACAAGCTGCGAATCACCCTTCCAAGATTGTCATTTCTTGTTGCCTTTGGGAGGCCATTTTCATGGCTAGGAGAGCTGCTTTTGCTTCGGCTACTAAGGAATTGGAAGTGAAAAGTTTTTCCATTTGGATTTCCAAAAATTTTCCACTATGATTCTTACATACTGTTGAAGCCACTAAGAAGGAATCTCTAACTGCTGCATCGAATGAAAAACTCAGGAAGTTATCAGGAGGGGTCTTCCAACTATCTGTCTGGCTTTGCTTTTTTGTTTTTCATGCTTCCTTATATTCCTAGTATATTCTGTTTAGCTGAGTTTTTGTTGATTCAAGAGAGAAGGAAGTGTGATTATGTACTATTTCATTTCTTTACTTCCAGATGAAATTCAAGATTATCTCAACAAACAATTGAAAGTGATGTGCTTCTTCCTCTCGCAAACCCAATTGTTTGGTCGGAGAAATGATCATTTTTATCCAGTCCGTTATAGACTGAATTGGCAGGGTTTCCAACTTCAGCGGCCACGAGCTTTGATAACCCATAATCCTGACAATTGGGCATTTTAGGAAGAGATGGAGTGATGTTTCTTCTTCTTGGTTACATAGAAGACATTCTTCTGATGGAGTTTCTTAAATAACTTCTTTGATTCTTGATCTGGTAAGCAATATATTTCATTGAAGTTTCCAAAACAATAATTTATGTCGATCATGGAGTTTCAGTTTCCATATGCTTTTGTAGATATTTATAGTGGTGAACTGTTGAATTGTCTCCTGGTTGTTTATTACCACTTGGTAAGTTGTTTTAACAGAGAATTCTCTTGTATTGCTTGAAGTCCAGATTATTTTATCTTGGCTCCGTGAAAAGGATGGCAATGATATTTTCTATATTTCAGTTATACTTTCTTCATCAAACAGCTCTTGCATTTTGTGAATATTCCATGATCTAGGGATATCAATGAGGAGATCTTAAACTTTTAAGTGGGGATAAACCTCTTCCATTCCCTGTCGTGACTTAGGCTTGAAATTGCTCATAGTTGGGATCCTTGGTTGCGACCATATATTAATCGAACTTCCATTGCTAATCTGGTGGGATCTTCCTTTTTTGAGTCTCTTGTTTGTAATATCTCTTTCCATAGGCTTGAGTTTGTCTGCTTCAGATTTGTTTGCCAGAAATCTACGTTATTGAGATATTTTGCAAATAAATTGCATGCCAAAGTCTATCTTGTCCTTTGCTCATTTCCCACCCCGTTTTTGTTAGCGTTGCTTGATTCATGTCTGCCATTTGTCTAATTCCAAGACCTTCAAGAGCTTTTGGTTGGCACATGGATTTTCAAGATTTGAGAGTTAAGTTGTGGCGCTTATTTTTAGGGAAACCCCACCAAAAATTTTTAAAGCTTTTATCAAGTGCCTTGCATACTGATTTGGGATTTTATATGAAGCCATGAAGTATGCTGGGATGGTGCTTAGCAACTGTTCTTATCAATATTGTTCTTCCCGCTTGAGAGAGCAACTTAAGTTTCCTTCCAGTTTCTTGTCCAATTTGCTTAACATCTCTTGATAGTCTTCCTTTTTCTTTCTGCTAAATGAGGTTAGAAGTCCCAGATATTTCATTTTTGCCAAAACTGTTTTGTATGATAGCCACTACCTAATTGTTGTTTTGGCTTCTTGGCTAGTATTTCTTGTGACGAAAATGGAGGATTTTTGCATGTTTACTTTTTGTCCTGGCCACTGCTGATATTTATCAAGACTCTAATATTGTTTTGCACTTCTTTCTGTTGTTTTTGTAAAAATAATCGTATCATCAGCAAATAGAAGATAAGGCTGGAGGACTGTTCCTACTGATCTTGACACTTCCATTGCACCTTGTATTTCTGCTTTTAAGAGAATCCGAGATAATGCTTCCGTTAACAGTACCTTTTCAGGTTAAATTATTAGTGTTTACTAATTATGTGCCAGACGGTCGGTATGGGAATGTATTGTACATATGTCCTTCAGCTGCACAACATTAAACAAATCTGGACAGGAAAAAAAGATCATTATTTCCCTGTCCCATCACAAAATTAAGTATAAGTTTTGTGATTTAATATTTAGAAAAGAAATTTGGAAATGCCAGGGACTGCAAAGGATGAGAAGGCGGGGTATGGATATCTCGACAGCATCTCTGTTTAAAAAGACTACACAGGACAAATGAGTGGATAAAGACACTAAAGACAAACCAAATTGACAAGTCCGACATAAACGAAATAAAAGAGCAAAAAAAAAAGTAAAATAAGGAAAGATGACCACTTCGATCAGTCCTCAAACTCATGCATGTGATCTAAAAGATAGTTGGCTGCAAGCTCCTCGTTCTTGTTGCATGCAAAGAAAACTTCCAATACTAAGGCCCGGTCAAAGCCCATCGCTTCAAGCTGCAAGAGATTCCAAGTTGGTAAAGAGTACATGAATAGTTTTCACATAACTTGCCTCACTGCATAATACAAGGTCTTATTCCAAGAAAAACTAAAAACGCCAACAAAAGAAAAGGCACAAGATTCTAAGACATGCAATTATAAATGACAATGGTGATGGTGATTACTTGAAATATTGCAGACCGCACATTTAAGTTCAACTTTTCCCGAATGTATATGAATAGGCCTAATTGCTCAAAAATAATCTAGGCACATATTTTCACAGAGAATTCAAAACTACGAGTGGGCACTAATGAGTAAAGAAATAAGACCATGTCAGTTCATCCAAGTAAAGCATTTAAAGGATGAATTGCAAAAATAAACAGGACGTGAGCTAGAATTACAATTTTATTTTATTTTTTTTGTAAGTAGCTAGAATTACATTTTGAGGAGGAACAGATATAATACAACTTGATAGAATTACTCGGCATGGAGGCCTGTATTCCCTTGCAGAGTCTCACTCTTTACCGAAAAAACTGATAACTACTGAAAGGCTAGAAATAAGGGCCAGCAAACTTACACGTTCAATGGCCTGACGCTCCTCGGGGGTGACAGTCACAGCCTGTGGCACTGCTGAAGCCTCCTGACCCAGTAGGTTCCTGATTATATATTAATATGCAAATAAGCATCCATTCGTTCCCCATATAAATAAAAAAACAACTAATAACGCATCATATTCATCTCACCCTTCACTTATGATAAGAATAAATAAGTATTCATCTTACCCTTCTCCTTCAACTGGTTCATTTATCAGGCGTAAGAAATCAGCCTGATGCTCTTGAATCAGGCGCATTAGCTGCGGATTTTGCTTCCCTAGCTCCTGGAGCATAGGCTGCAATGGAAGAGGAAGTTAGAAGAAACCATGTTCAACTACAAGTTAAAAATGACCAGGGTGACCACAGCAAGAACCTGACATGTGACATTATAGTACCTGCAATATTTGGGGGTTTGCTTGCACCATAAGTCGCAAGGCTTGGAACTGAAATAAAGAAAAAATGCTCAAGGAACCTCAAGCAAGTTTGTAGACAATAAGCCAACACCCAGGTTAGGAAAAGTCATAGGTAAGATGATACCTGTTGACTGTTTCGCAAGAAGTCCAAGGTTCCTGCACCGGCATTTGTACCCATAGCAGGAAGACCCTGATTAAAAATGATTTAAAGTCCTTTAGTTGATTTCAACAATGTTCATAAGTAATTGATCAAAAGATATCTACCTGTGGGAACAGATCTAGGGGGTTTGCATTGGGCCCACTAGTAGGTGCTGCCGGTTGTGGAGCCTGGGCAGGAGGGTTTACTGCCTGACCGCTTGCCGGAACTCGAGCAACCGGGGGAACATCTGCTTGCTCAGGAATTCCCTGAAATTATATTAACTCTCATCTTATCTGATGATATGACTAACAGAGAGACATGCTTAAATCCAAATTAATATATATATACATGAGCGAATAAAATGAGCAACATGTTTAATGCTCATCACAGAATTTCCACAAGAGCAACACAGTCAGCATGTAGGATCAACGCAACTCCACACAAGACAAGGTCCTAGCATGGTTGGCTATAAATAGGATGTACTACCCTGCATATTCTGTACTAATGGCTCAAACATGTGAATGTAAAACAAGCTTGTTAATTTATGTGGCATGATATTAAGAAAAGAGGGGTGTAAGCAAAAAAAATGCAACAATTAGGACCTTGGGTTATTAAAACAAACTTTGAGGCCGTCATGAGAATGCACTATTAGTCATTTAGCATTTGTCGTTCAGTATCACAAGTTACAAGCCTTTCTCAACTATCAACCCAGGCCCACACCAGCTCTCATTACCATCCCACCATAAACTAGGTCAACACCACTTATATCCATGTCCCTCTTCAACTACCCAACACAGATGCTGGGGAGAAGTGTTACAAAAATTTATACTGTCTGCTAGTACAGTTAACAATCAATGCAAGCCTTAATCGAAGTTGAGTAAAATATTGTAGTTGTTGGTGGATCCCAAAAGATGGCTGGATAAAACCTCTATGGTTTCGCATATAACACCCAATACAAAACGATGAGAGAGAGAGCCCCTAATTATAGCTAGAGTCTTGGGATTGACCAAAAGAAGAAAGATTACAACTTGTAATCTATTTGCATAGCAGAGAGTTTTTGGTTTCTCTCCGTACACTTTTGCTTTCTTTTTGCGCAAACCAGAATCACGTCGCTGATGGTGGTTGTAAGTTCTTGAAGGTGGGATTGCTGGTATTGTAGTCAGGAAAGGATGTCCTTTAGTTCTATAGCCATTGAATCAAAGGTGTTTGAGATAAGAAGAGATGGGGGCATGGTGTGCGTTACGGAGAAAGGGTGGAAAGGTGCGAGTTGGTCGAGGCTAGGGTTAGATACCATCCGATGGGTGGTAAATACTCTAGAGGAATGTCTGAAGGCAGGGAGGAAAGGGTACTATTCTGCTTGTAGGGAAGGTGACAGGGTTTCACTGCCCAGAAATGCTTTAATCCTCGTGGCTCATACTTGGCTTTAGTGATAAAGTCATTGGTCTAATACGGTGAGTTGAGGGGGTTGCTGAGGTGGGCTTGGGTGTGGATGGAGTAATGGGCCCAAGTGAGTTAAAGAAAGGGACGGGTAAAGGGAAAGAAAAAGTCGTTGCTACTAGGCTTAGGCCTGAGGTGAGGCCCACGAAGAAAGGAGGCCCTTTCTGCAGGAAGATTTCTAGTGTTGGCCTGCAGGACTTTGGTGGCCCGTCAATGGGTTGGCCCGGGTCATCGCCGCTACGACCTCGTCGAACGTCGCAGAAGCTCCGGCGGAGGTCCCGGCACCAGAGTTTGTTATATCGGAGGCTGGAGGAGGGCTTATTACTACATCGTGGGTTCACGATGACTCGATACCTACTCAGAACACATCGCCAGAGCCCGCCAGTGCACAGACAACTGCGACGAGGCCAGAGAAGGTGTCTGTGAGCAGCAACAAGGCTGTTGTTCCCGAGCCTGCTTCGGTTTGTTCCCACGATGTTGTTTCGGCCATGGTTTCCAAGTCTCTGTTTTCACCTCAGGGACAGATAGTCTCAACAGCTTCAGAGGAGGTCTTGGGAGGGCTAGAGATGGTGTCCTATATGCAGGTAATGGAGGAAGGGGAAATTGTGGAAGAGGAGAGGTCAGTGGATGAGGGGACTAGCCAGTGGAAGCAATCCTTGATTTTTGAAGACAGTGAGGAGGAGGAGATTGGTAGTATGTCTCCTTTACAGACACTTCCTCCTCAGATTGCACCGAGAGTATCAGATTGGGTGTTAAAAAAAGTTGGGGAGCTTCAAGGTTGGGTGGGACTAACATGCAATGGATATGAGGAACAATTCATGACTCTCCTAATAGCCATTGAATCTAGCCGCTCCACGGCCATGAAGTCAGCTGTTAGAAAGGAGAGAGAGCTGAAACAATTGCAATGCTCTATTAATTATGATAACAAGGAGGGAACTTCGGGGAGAGAGAGAACAAAAGGGAGGGACTCTACTTTTGTTAATGAAGCCTAAAATACTATCTTGGAATGTAAGAAGGATCAATGACGAGAATAAACGTCTTGACATTAGATCTCTTCTTCGTAGTTGGAAAGTTGATATTGTTTGCCTACAAGAGACTAAATTGTGTGGTGTTGATAGAAGTATAATTCACAGTTTGTGGGGTTGTTCTTTTGTGGGGTGGTGTTATTTAGCTTCGTCGGGAGCTTCGGGAGGTGTGTTGGTGATGTGAGACATGAGTAGTGGAGATGGTAGAGGATTGCATCGGGTCCTTCTCTATGGCTGTTTCTTTTAGGAATACTGAAAATGGGTGGAGGTGGGCTCTTGCAGGTGTGTTTGGGCCCAATGTGGATAGTAATAAAAGCTTCTTGAGGGAGGAATTGGCGGGTCTGTATTCTTTATGGGATTTACCCTGGATTTTTTGTGGTGATTTCAACATTGTTTGGTTCCCTAGTGAAAAGGTGGGGACATCTACGTTGACAGAGCAATGGAAGTTTTTTAGAGTTGATTTTTGAGTTGAATCTCGGTGGATCTTCCTTTGGTTTTTTTTTTTTTTTGGTGGGGGGGGGGGGGGGAGGGAGGGGGGATTCGTGGCTATGTTCCGACCATTTCCAATTTTCCTTGATTGTGATGGCATTCATTGGGGTAGGACGTCCCTTCAAATTTTGAGATATGTGGTGGAAATTGATGGATTTGTGGAGAAGGAAACAGCTGGTGGGAAAGCCTATTCTTTTGATGGATCACCCAATTTCATAGTGGCGGGCAACTTAAAGCTCTAAAGGTTGACTTAAAGAAGTGGAATGAAGAAGTTTTCGACATACAGAAGTGCAGAAAAATATTCTTTGGGATGAGTTGCAAGTATTGGAGGGAAGGGGAGGCCAATGAGGACTCTTTGTCAAGAAAGAGTGAGGTGGTAACCGAAATTGAGAAAGTTTTGTTGGAGGAAATATCTTGGAGGCAAAAATCAAGGGCGTTATGGTTGAAGGGGGAAGATAAATGCACTAAGTTCTTTCACAAGGTTGCCAATTCTCATAGGCGCCACAACGCTATTGAAGTTCTTCATTCAGGCTCAAATGTGTTACAATCTCCCGAAGAGATCCAAGGCCATATAGTGCAGTACTATGAGGAGCTCCTAGCTGAAAAAGTAGAGTGGCGTCCCAAACTTGATGGTTTAGTTTTTTATCAACTCAATTCGGAGGTAGCAAGTTGGTTGGAGAGGTCGTTTGTCAAAGAGGAGGTGCATCTAGTGGTGAGAAGTATGTGTAAAGATAAAGCCCCGGGTCCGGATGGTTTTTCTATGGCTTTCTTCCAAGAGTGTTGGGGAGATAGTGAAGGAGGAAGTGATGCAGATTTTTCATGCTTTTCATTCTAATCTTAAGTTTGAAAAGTCTTTATATGCTACTTTCATTGCTCTTATTCCAAAGATAGTTGGTGCCCATGATTTGAAAGAATTTCGGCCTATTAGCTTGGCATAGGTGGGATTTAGAAGATCATATCAAAGGTAAACTAATCGTATGAGTTTGGTGATGGACAAACTCATTTCCAAACCTCAAAATGCTTTCGTTCGAGGTCGGCAAATTTTCGAATTTGTTTTGATAGCGAATGAGTGTTTGGATAGCCTGTTAAGAGAAGGCACACCGGGGGTCCTTTGCAAGTTAGACACGAAAAAGGATTATAATCATTTTTTTTTTTTTTGTGATAAGTTGGAAAAGGTTTATGATCATGTGTGTTGGGATTTCCTATTCTATATGTTGAGAAGATGTGATTTTGGAAACAGGTGGTGCGAATGGATTAAACATTGTGTTTCAACCACTCAATTTTCAGTTTTAGTCAACGGAAAATCTTGTGATTTTTTTCAGCCTTCAAGGGGTTTGTGACAAGGGGATCCACCATCACCTTTTCTCTTTCGTTTTAGTTATGGAGGCTTTGAGCCGCATGGTGGAGGCTGTCATTAGGGGGGAATTTATTTATGGTTTTTCGGTGGGCAACAATAGCAATGGTGTCAGCTCCATTTCTCACTTATTATTTGCAGATGATACGCTTATCTTCTGTGATGCTGTTAACGACCAGATTCAAGCCCTAAGGGCGGTTTTGTTGTGTTTTGAAGCTGTATCGGGACTTAAGGTGAACTTGGGGAAGTCAGAACTGATACCGGTGGGGGTTGTGAGTAATATTGCCTCTTTAGCAGAGTTGTTGGGTTATAAAATTGCTCCACTTCCTATGAAATATCTTGGACTTCCCTTGGGGGCGTCATTTAAAGCAAAAAGCATTTGGGATGGGGTGGTAGAGAAGATTGAGAAAAGATTATTGGGGTGGAAGCGGTTATATCTATCAAAAGGGAGGAGGTTAACACTTATTAAAAGTACCCCTTCCAACCTTCCTACTTACTACCTTTCCATCTTTCCATTACCGGTGGGAGTGGCTAAATGTATTGAAAAGTTGTTTAGAACTTTCTTGTGGGGTGGCATGGGGGAGAAAACCAAATTTCACCTTGTAAGTTGGCAAAGGGTGTGTTGTCCGATCGTGAATGGGGGATAAGGGGTGCGAAACTTGAGCATCTTCAATAAAGCCCTTCTTGGCAAGTGGTTG
The DNA here is from genome assembly GCF_004785595.1 of Juglans microcarpa x Juglans regia. NCBI lineage: Eukaryota > Viridiplantae > Streptophyta > Magnoliopsida > Fagales > Juglandaceae > Juglans > Juglans microcarpa x Juglans regia. Next base: position 3,115,600 of record NC_054597.1, read on the forward strand.
TGGAGGTATCGCATGGAAGAGAATTCGTTGTGAAGAGAGGTAATTGATCACAAATATGATAGTGAGTGGGGGGAATGGTGTTCTAAGGAAGGTAGGGGGTTATATGGAGTAAGCCTATGGAAATTTATTAGAAAGGGGTGGACCATTTTTGCAAAACATATTAGGTTTGGAGTGGGTGATGGAGCAAGACTTTGCTTTTGGTTTGATGCTTGGAGTGGGGAGAGCCCTCTTTCCATTGCCTTTCCAGTTGCATTTAACATGGCTGGAAATCAACAAGCGGCAGTTTCATATTTGTTGTGTTGTGCCAATGGGATGGTAACTTGGGATGTCACTTTTGCTAGAAATGCTCAGGATTGGGAACTTGATGAGATGGCAGCCTTTTATTGCATTCAGCAAAGGTAGGAGGAATTGGGGGTGACCGTATGTTGTGGATTCACACAGGGAGAAAAAAGTTTACTGTTAAATCCTTTTACAAGGTTTTGACAATACAACAGCCCACTTCCTTCCCTTAGAAGAGCATTTGGAAGGTACTAGTTCCACCTTAAGTTGCATTTTTCACTTGGACAGCTACGCTTGGAAAGATTTTGACGGTTGATAATTTAAGGAAGCGGAGTATGGTGGTCATGGAGTGGTGCTACATGTGCAAAAAGAATGGAGAATCGATCGATTACTTGCTTTTACATTGTGAGATGGCGAGGGAATTATGGGCTGGTATCCTTGACAGAGCCGGACTAAGTTGGGTAATGCCTAAGAGTGTGGCGGAATTACTAGCGTGCTGGAACAAAAGGCATTTCAGTGCACAATTGGCAATAGTGTGGCGTATGATACCCTTGTGCTTAATGTGGTGTCTATGGTCAGAAAGGAATGAGAGGTTATTTAACAAGAAGGAGCGTGCAGTGGGGGAAATTTTGAATTTTTTTATATTCTCTTTTACAGTGTTCTGCTATTGTTTTGAAGGGTGGGAATGTCCATGAGTTTCTATCTTCTTTTCAGCTCACTAGAATGTAACTAGGTGTCTCACTTTGTATACTTCCTATGTATTTGGGCATTGCCTAGTTTCATTCTATTCAATAAAGCTACTAATTTACTTATCAAACAAAAAAATCTATTTGCATGGCCAACTGCATTTTTTGAATGGCAGCATCTCTAAACTTGTCCAGTTTTAGCCTTCCGTATCTTTTCATAACTTTTTACTTTTTCAAACTAGGTGCTTCTAATGTTCACGCTCACTGTACTTCGGTAGCGCCTCACTTTTTAATAAAATCGTCTCATAAAAAAATCAGGTTTTCGTGTCAGCTTTGGAAAACACGCAACAGTGAATTGAAACTTTAATAGTTTTTCAGCCCTAGTTAGATCTGCAAAATGATGGGCAAAACGAATTCTTCCCAATTAGAGAGGGACAAGCATTCCCTGCAACCATACGTTGATCTTAAACCTAAAATTACCCTTTCCAATAAGCCCATTATTTGCAAGTGACACTGCTAAAACTGGCATCATACTAAGACCCAAATTGACCAATCTCAAAAGTTGTGTTCTAATATTTTTTTTATGAGGAATCCTGGAGACAGAGCAAACACAACATGCCTTTTACCCAGTTAAACTACAGACCCGTGTAACGCGTCCCCCAAACATGGGTCAGGTAAACCATTAGCTTTTCATCGAGGGGACATGCCCTCTAGAAATTGTTTGTACCCAAGGGTTCAAACCTAGGACCTATAAGGAATATACCACCAAGACCAAGACTCTTACCACTTGAGCCAACCCCTAGGAGTTAAAGTTGTGTTCTAACATTGATGTCAGCTGATCATTATATGAGTTAAAACATGAATAGCTTGAAAGAAAAACGAGTCTATAACTTACAAGCTAGATCCAGTCACATGGTGAAATACAAACAGACAATGAACACAGACTGGAAAAAGACTTACAGAATATAGGTATTCAACAGCTCTTTCAGGGTTGTTAAAAGCAGCACGTAAAGCACGGACAACAGTGTCCCGATCCCAACTTCCCCCACCCATATCCAGAATCTGCTGAACAGTTGCCTCCAAATTATTTCCTGCGACAAGATTTGATGCTGCTAGGCCATAAACGTCTGATTCTGAACTGCATAACCCAAAATGAGAATAATCAATAAAACAATACAGTAAAAGAAATAAAACATTATTCAACATCGCTTGAAGTTCTCTACATTATACAATTCTAGAATAAACCGAAGGTTAAAACACAAGGTCTTAACTATCACGCATGAGACTCATATCCAAAATAATAACTATCAATACTCACGAAGCAGGAGGGACAACAACAGGAGTGGTTTCAGGAGCAGTCTGTGCTCTACAGAATTTGATAAAAAGCAGCAGAAATGTCAGTCAAGTAAGAAGCAAACTGCAGCTATATAGAGCTCCAAACTCATACTAAGCTTTGAAGAAGAGGTTTTAACTCACGGTGCTGGAGTTGAGGGAGGAGGTTGAGATGGTGGTGCTGGTTGTGTTGAGGTAGGAGGTGAACTCACAGGTTGGGCCTACACAGGTAAGTGGCTCTATTGGAGCAACTTCAAATGGCAATAATGACTGCAATGCTGGTGATAACAATAACAGAAATCAGTAGAATAGATTGAAACAGCCTCATCTGTACTTACTTGGCTTGTGGGTGCAGTTGTTGTACTTGAGGCTCCACTTGATGAGACTTTATTCTGCAATAGTTCCAACATGCACACATTAGTCAAACATTAAAGCAACTAGCTTAAGGGACTCTAAAAAAAATAGATTTTAAAACAAAAGTTTAAGAACCATTAAGACACCAGAACAGCTATTTTTAATTACATGATATCTTGTGATGCAATGAGAAAACCAACACAGTGAAGTTTAAAAAGAAAAGGAAAAAAAAAAAAAAGAAGGTAAAAAGTAGTAGTAAGTTATTTATTTATTTTTTTTACAAGTAAAAAGTGTACTAAGTTATAAAATAAGAATTTTTGACTTTCCACAGAAGTTGAGTTTCCAGTTTCTTTTTAAGTGGTTAGAACATAGAAACTGAAGTTTGTAAACCTAGGGATTTTTTCTTTTAGAATGACGCTGGGTGTCCGGGAAGAGCATCCCCACTAATCCCGAGGTGCACAGGCCCTCGACAATAAGTTTCCCGCAAGTGCACCTCGGATAATTCAAGAGAAACATCCCCCAATCCGATGGCCCCTAGAGATTGTTTGCACCCAGTGGGATTCAAACCTTAGATCTGAAGGGAGCATACCCCCAAGACCAAGGCCTTTACCACTTGAGCCATAGGGTTGTAAACCTAGGGATATGAATGGTTATCAAGTGCAGATGAAGGAGTTCAAGTTCTGAGAACAGCCACCTCATGCAAAATCATGTTGAAGTATATATGGAAGCCACCCCTCCCAACACCTCACTTCACTGTGAAAATCCTTACACAATGAACCTTAATCAAGGGACATAAACTATGCCTAGGTTGAATATCATCTTTTGCAGAATCCTTCACAACATTGGTGACCAACATAATACCAAAAATAAAAATTGTAGGCCCAATAACCAAAACTCAGCATGGATAATATTTAATATCTTATTTTTTACAGCACCAGCCAACCAGAAGAGGAAACAAGGTTGTAATAATGTAGGCTGCCAAAATCAGACTTATCGTCACTCTTTGGGGATACAGAAAACACGACAGCCAAAGATCTAACAAAACACACGGATCTAGCATGAAACAGCTCCAACCATAAGTAGTCCTTTTCTTTTCCCTTTTTTCTACACAAATTGAATCCAAAGAGATACCCAGACTGCCCCCTACAATCAGAATCTAATATACAAGATACTGTTGAGTTTATAAGTTCTACAATGGATCGACGAATATACATAGCCTAGAAAATACTCGCTCAGCACACAAAACAGATGCATAGATAGCCCCTACAGGTCAGTCAATTGATATGCAAATAAATAGAAGATATGTGAAACAGACTTTCATAGCATAATGGCAATCAAATCACCTGCCTTTAGTTGATCTTAAACGGAAACAACTATCTTCCATTTTCTACTTTTTTTACTTATTGTTTTTATACTTATATCTGTCATATCTAAATAGACATCATTCCTCTTGAATTACCCGAGGTGCACTTGCGGGAAACTCTTTGCCGAGGACCTGTGCACCCCCAGGATTAGTCAGGACACTATTCCTAGACACCTAGTGGTAATAAAAAAAAAAAAACAGAAAAAATAGACATCATTGCAATTTTCCCTTTTTTTTATCAATGTAGCATGAGTTCTAGTTCTCAGGGCAGGAGAAAAAAAAAAACATAGAGAGAAAAGAGACATTAGACAATAGAGGTTTGGGTTGTAAGAAACGTTTCTTATCATGAACTGTTGTACAACCTTCTTTTCTCAGAGGTAAAACTATGTCCCACGTGCATTTCTTAACCTTCCTTTTTCAAGTAAGAAACATACTCCAGATGAGATAAGAAACATACTCCAGATGAGATAACATATTCACCTTGGTTAACATGATGACAACAAAACTATTCTCCGCAACTTTATTTTCCTCGAGTGTTGTGGCATCCTTAAGAACTTTCCCCTGATGAATAAGCATCTGTTGTGCAGCAGGGTAAACAACAGAACCCTGTAGAGCCTCTATATTTTGCTTGACATCAGCAACCTGAAAATATTATTTGGAAAAAAGAATTGTAAAAATGGGCTGAAACTCTTTTTTTTTTCTTTTTATCGGTAAAGAAAATATTAGTGATCATAAGAATACGCAAGAGCCAAGTATACGGAACAAAAAGAAAGCCACAGAGGAACCACATGATTGAATTGCACAAGAAGAAACTAACAAGTGGTACCTTCGAAAAAGCTGGAGAGACTTATTTATTTCTTTTTTTACAAGTCAAGTTAGTGAGAATTATAACAAATTGAAATGTGTGATATAAAGGGCATAGAAGTGATGCATCATTTGATAACTTTACAATGGTTTCGATGATGCTTTAAAGTGTAAAAAATACATGCTTAAGGAAAACTTGGAGATAAAATGCAGCAAAGATATGATTCCAGCAACTCCCTCCTGCTAGAGAGGGAGAAGAAGAAACAACCACCATCTATCTCATGATTGTATCTCCTATCCAGTAAATTTTATAAAGCTTGTCCTTGATTTGCTTGTATATTTAACAAGCTCTTCTATTTATCAAAATATTTAACAAGCTCTTCTGAATGTACAGACTCTATCTATCCTAGAGCACTACATTGCATTCAATCCTTGAAGGTACGTAAGCATAAGCCATCTCATAGAGGAGATGTCAAATCCCAACAAAGCCACCACTCGGCAGTCTTCTTACGGAACAAAGAAGCTCAGAGCTATCACCAGACAAACACTTAACAATACAGACGGCATTGCATACCGTTAAGAAAACACTTTTTTGCAAGTAAGAAAGCGCAAAAACCCAAAGCACACGGGGAAGTAAACTACTGTTAAGAAACGCATAAAATTGGTAAAGTTTAAGTCTTCCCTTCAGAGCTAAATGCAAATCAATATGGGTCCGCCACGCCGCAGACTCAAAAGTGCAAAAAGTCTCCCAAAAATAAAAATACTGGAATTTCACTAGTTACGTACAAGATATCAGAAACTGAACTAAGTTAAACTACACCGTTTATCTGAAAATACGCCAAGGTCACGTTATTGCGAAATTCAGGCATAATTCACAAAAAAATAATCAAATTATACAACCATGCGAAATCAATCGCTGGAGAAATACAAAACCCTAACCTTCGGCTGCCAAGAAAAAAGAAAAAAAGGAAAGAAAACATAAATCAAAATTAGTTCCAATAGCAATACAAATAAAACACTAATCCCACATAATTAACCGACTGTCAGGATAAAAAAAATAAAAATAAAAATTAAGAGATCAAGAAAAGCATCGATACCAGAATCGCACATAATCAACTGACTATCAGGAAGAACTTACAAAATTAAGAGATCAAGAAAAGCATGGGTACCGTGTCTTCGGGTTTCACTTCCACCTCGAAGTGAGTACCCTTGAGAGTCTTCACGAAGATCTTCATTTTCCTCTGCGACGCCCGCCTGTCCAGTCCCAGATTATCCGGAGAGTCTTTGACGTCGCCGGTGGCGATACCTTTCAAACGTACAGGGACAGAGCAAGAGAAAGTGAACGACAGAGAAAGCCAAAGAAGAAAGTCACTGCAAAAACAAAAAAGCCACACCCTCTCGCCTTTGCTTGTATACATACCTAACCGATGGGAAATAATCGAGTACCGTCAATGACTATGGTAATTATCCTCGCACTCAATAGATTAGCGATACGGGGAAATAAAGGTTCTTTGTGACAGGTGTCGTGCTTTTAGTGGCGAGAGTTAGTTGCGGATATGGCAATATTACGTGAAGAGGTTAGCTTCCAACAGGAAAGAGCTAGATTTTCTGCATTCATAGAATTACTACGTAAGATGTATCTTTGGGTTTATCCGATCACATGCGGCACGGCACGTGTATACCAGTCTTTTTAAAAAAAAATAAATAAATTATATTGTTGTGCAAAATATGACAATATTTTTTTTATAAAATAATTTTTTTATAAATTAAAGAAAAATACTCCTTAGCCTCTTTAATGTTACCGTTCAAAATTACTGTTTGAGTATTTTATTTTATTTTTTATTTTTTTATTTAATAATTAAAAAAAGTAAGATTATATATATTTTTAAATATTTCTTAACAATCAAAAATGTTAAAAAATATAAAATAAATAAATAAATTTATACAAACCGTATACCCAACTGTAAAAGCTGGGCAGCGCTAGTACTATTCTAAATTAAGGTATCGTTTGGATTTGAAGATAAGTTGAGATGAGTTGTGAATAGTAGTGAGATAGGTTGTGAATAGTAGTGAGATTTGTGAGTTAAAGTTATTGAATAGTAGTGAGATGAGTTGAGATGAATTAAGATGGATTGTGAATACAAACCGGTATTGTGGAGAGTGCATTCTCCGTATCAAATTAAAATAAATGAATTATTTTCACAGTGTTATGATTCGGGTTATATTTTCTTTTAGGTGACACGGGAAAAAAAAAATTAGACATAATTATATTCAAATAAATTTAATTAATAATGGAGTGGATGTTGAGTCAACTTGACTCTACAACAAAAGAAAATCACTCATTCCAACAAATCAGGAGTCATTCTTGTCAATCTCTTATCAAAGTGACTTGTTATGTGATTGTTTATTATAAATTTAATTTTTTTATAAAAAATGACATTGATTTTATTTTTTTTTAAATTATAGTTTATAGCCTTTGCCTCTTTACCCGATGGTAAGAATAATAAATGTTTAGAAATATTTGTTTTTTTTTTTTTTTTTTACTATCTAAATGGGTATTATTGAGTTAACTCATAAAATATGTGTCGAGTTGGATCAAAGTAATTGATTCATTTAATTATACAGGTTAAGTTCAAATTGACTAAAAATGACTCGAAAAAAAACCCAACACAATTCGACAAATTTGACACCTTAGCTCACTCCATGGCTATTTCTAATATTTCACCTAAATAATATATATTTGCATGATTAAATAAAAATAAATAAAATCAGGGTGGTTTGGCTGATCCGAGAATTAAGTCGGGTTGGAATTGGCCCGTATCCTATTGCCCGATCTTCCTTATCCTGTTATCCTCAAAACAAAAATGGCTGTCTGTCCCTCTTTCTCTCACACTCTCTCTCGGTCCGTGAAACAAGGAAAGATGCTACCAATGGCGATTCAACCCAACCTCAATCCTTCTCTGAAGCCCTTAGCGTTCCCTTTACAGAGCTTCTTCCTTAAACCCTTTGATAAAGCCCCAATCTTTGCAAGGCCACATTCACACTCGCACTCCGTGTTGAAACAACCGAATCGCCACAGTCACAGTCAAAGGACGAGAATCTTCAAACTATCTGCATCAGCGTCAGCTTCGGCAGCTGAAGCAGCAGTAGCTGAAGACATTCTCGCAGATGATGATTCCCCTTCCGAATCCCCTCCGGATAAAGAGGTCCCTTCACTCGCTTTCTCTTCCACTGTCTGCGTGTGGTATATGTTTCTTTTATTTTTGCGCTATGTTTGGTTCTTGAGAAAATGGAAGAAAAGAAAATAGGAAGTTCTGTTTTCGTGGAAAGGGGAATTTTCAACTCTGTGTTTTATGAGAGCAATTGTGTGAATTCCAAGTGAGGATTTTTAGTTGACTTGTGAGACGTAGATTTAAAAACCTTTGAAGGTGTTTTGCTGATTTCATTAATAAATAGAAAGCTAGGGAAATAACATGTTTTTCCTCTGACTGGAAAAGATACTTCTTGCTTTTCAAACACTGTGATTTAGGAAAATGTAGGGGAAAGCCCAAATACAATGAAAAAGAACTTGTACGTAATTGAGAGTAATACAGCTAACTATTTGGCAGGGGCATAAAATTAAAGAAATCGATCAAAACTTGCCCTTTTGTTACTTTCCTCTTTTCTCCACATCCCGAACAATGAATCAGTCATTGAAGTGCTTCGTTTCTTTGATATTTGTAGAAACTTGGGGTCGTTGTGAAGTCATTGGAGAAGCCGCGGTTAGTGTTGAAGTTTATTTGGATGGAAAAGAACATTGGCATTGCACTTGACCAGATGATACCGGGACATGGCACCATCCCATTGAGTCCATACTACTTTTGGCCGAGGAAAGATGCTTGGGAGGAGCTAAAACTGTTACTTGATAGCAAGCCCTGGATATCTCAAAAACAGATCATCATTCTTCTCAATCAGGCTACGGATATCATTAATTTGTGGCAGCAGAGCGGGGGTAATCTAGCATAATATTCGATGTAAGAGATTTTTTAATCTGCAGCATAATAGGTTATATAGGTTGATCTTGCATGAATGTTAGGCTATTGCTGCTGTAACCTGTTGTTCGATTTTTTTTTAAGAGGTAAATGGAAATACAAGTTTCATTTGGTCATTTTTTTTTGCTACCCAATTGGTTTTGGGTGGGGGGGAACTTTCTAAGCCGTATGAAGTTATATTTTCCAAAATTGCATTGCAGGGTTCCTTGATGTACTGGGACTTACCCTGGCGGGTGAACTCATAGGCATATATGCCAATAGAGAGTTGATGTAAATAGCTAATCTTTTGTAGTGAGACAAGAGTGTTCTTAGAGGTAGAGCTTTCCAGTTTAACAACCAGAACCCAGAAAGATGTGAATCTGTTGACCATCTTTTTCTTCATTGTGAGTTGGCCAAGACTTTGTGGGATGAGATTTTTGGTAGCACGGGTATTGCTTGGGTGATGCCTAAGCAAGTGGTGGATCTTTTAGCATGTTGGCAAGGTTTTTAGGGGAGTAGTCGCATTGTTGCCATATGGAAGATGATTCATTCCTTCATGTTTGATGTGGTGCTTATGGTTGGAAAGGAATGGACGGTATTTTGAAGATAAAGAACATTCAATGGGAGCACTTAGGGAGTTTTTCTTTAGTACTTTGCGTATTTGGGCGAAAGCTCTTGTATTGAATGGAGTTAATCTTCATGATTTGCGTTTAGCCTATTCCAGTTCTTAGCTCGTATTTAGATATTTTCTCTTGTATACTTCCTGTGTGCTTTGATTATGCTTATTTACTCATATTCTCTTATTACTTATAAAAAAAAACAACCAGAACCCAGAATCTTTAACATATCTGCCACTATGACGACCATCATTTATTTGCAGCACATTTGCCTCAATCTCATGCTGCAATTTGATCTCCTCTTACAAATTTCCAATCTCTGCAACTCAGCTCTATTCATGTTTTGGCTTGAGACAGTGGTCCAAAAACCCTCAGCTATGCTTTCATTACTTCATCCTCTGGACATGCCTAGTAAAATCTTAAAGGACTTAATTTTTTTATCCTTGCACATTGCTTCTGCGTCCTGACTGCTATGCTGCACCGTGCCACCAACTGATTTGAAAGGGAAGTAAAAAAATAAATGCTTTTCTTGCCAGATAGATGCACCATATGTTGTCGTCTATACAGAAAAAAAGGGGGTATGGGAATGGAGTTTTACAGTACAAGGAACCAGAAACTGAAGTATATAATTAAGTGAGAAAAAATCTATGTAATAAAGTAACCATACACTATTACAGAACTTTTAACTTTAGAACTGGGAGAATGAAAAATTTTCTCCTCTCTGTGTACTCATTTAGTCATCACTAATAACACTTTCTCCATGTTTGGGGGAAGTCATTTAAGTGCTCTACAAAATTTGAGAAATGGGTCATTTTTTGCCGTCCATGGGATTCACGATGGGATCAGCTTGAGATTTCTGCAGAGCACTTTGAAGATACCCTTTGTCAGACGGGTCTCATATACTATTGCACTGTATTTTCTGATATGTTGCTGCTATGCTATGGTTTATTGCAATCGAAGTCACAATGCGTGTTGCCTATTTTCTTGCTATCTATGCTTTCATATCTATCAAAAACTGTCTCATTACCCAAAGGCTCATTCTGGTACATGATTTGGAGGGAATTTCCTCTCTGTCAAATTGTCATCTCCTGAATCTGGACTCTATATTCCTACTTTATTTTTTTCTTCTCATTTCAAATTCTTTGAGATCTCTGTTATGGTTGTCTTTGGCCACTTCTTTGCTTTCTGATTCTGATCTGTAATTGTTAACAAAATGGATATTGTAAAAGGTTAATGGATACTTCGAGTTCTAATCTACTTTTAAGCTGCATATCGTTCAGTTCAGAACTTAGGTCTCATCAACCGATAGGAGTCCGTTATGATTCCTTGTCAATGAGCAGACCACTATGATCATCTGGATCATTGTCTTGTGATTCAGACCTGGACAGTGCAACAGCTGCTCTTGCAGCTGCTGCTGCATATGCTGCTGATTCAAAAGCCTCTTGAGCAGCGGCAGCTACATCTCTGTACTTCTTCCTTGCTGTCATGGATTCAGGGAACTCATTCTCCATTCTCTCTTCTCCAGGTGATCGAAGGTGAGGACCATCTAAGTTAGCTGATTTGTGAGTTTCCAGCTGCCTCTGCTTCTGGGAGTCATCCTGCATTTACCAAACATGGACTCATTCAAGATTTAGAACCAAAATTTTACTTGATGCAAATTCTTAATTTATGATGTACAGCTTTCCTTACCTCAACAACCAAAGGAGCATGTTCCTCTAAATGCAAAGTGAATCCAATCTCAGAAGCAATTTCTTTTAGCACTTTCAATCTGGTTTCCAAGCTTTGCTGTCGGACCGAAAGCTTTTGTATCATCTAGATAAACCCAATACAGAATTAACTTAAAGAGACATTATGAGTCTTTGACAATGCATCCTTGAACTGTCCAACTAGTTACCTTAGGATTAACGTCGCAGTTATTGCGCGACTCAACAGCACGATCAGCAAAATCTTTCCCAAATGTTGAAGTGAGAATCTGACGGAGTTTTTGTAGCTCTGGGAATTCTCCACATCTTGCAGCTGCAAAGATCAGGCTTGATATCCCCTCCTTGAGCTCGTCATGACACCCACTGTAAAAACATATGCATATATGGGTGAATCAGTACTAGGAAGCTTAACGGAATTAGATTTCCAATTACCTTATAGCCACCATCACCACAAAAACTATTGAAAACTTGAAATTCGAAGGACTCGCGAAAACTAACCTGTTCTTTTTAAGTAACTCAACGCTTTCTATCAAGACATCACAGTAGTTTGCGATCATGGCAAACACATCTAACATGTTCTGCTCCTTTATCACATGCTCAACCTGTTAAGAGCTCCATTAGAATTCCGCATATATGCATGTGAGGAGGAGGAGAAGAGGAAGAAGAAGAAAGAAGAGAAATTACTCGGAGAAGAGCTCGCTCTTGATGACCAAGTTTAAGGAGTTCGATGACATCAGAATGTGCATGAGAGCACCGGACTTGGTGCTGGTTCTTGAGGATGGTAATCCTGGAAATGGTCAGTTTCGCAAGGGTTTTGAATTTGGAGGTCTTGGAATTCCTTCCGAGCAAAGCATCCAATTTCCGTCCCATCCTTTGCCCTTGCTGATGCCTGATGCTCTATGAAACACAAAGACCTCCTCCCGCAGTAAGAACTTCAATAAAGGGTAGGTAGTACCAAAAGAACTTATATACTTTGAAATGTGACCATGCTGCCTGGTACGTCTCATGATTTGTCATCGCATGCCAACTGATTAAAAATTAGCCGCCGCCATATATTTTTTGCTGAACGATAAACGGTCAATTCTAGGCAGCTTCTTTTCTAGAAGAAACCCAGAAACCTGACCACTTCTCAGCCTCCAAGACTTGGCCCTGTTTTGGATATGCAGTTCGCATTTCATTTTAGCCAATCTCATCTCATTTCAATTCAACATTTAAATATTACTTAAATATAAATACTTTTTAATTTCTCTTCCATACTTTTTCATCTACTTATTACTAATCATTATAATTTTTTTAAAATTTCATATAAAACATAAAAAATAATTCAAGTTTTTCAAAATTAAAAACAAAAATTATATTAAAAAATTATATTATAATAATATTTTAACTTTATAATATTTTTATTCAACTTTTTCTTTCTCCTTTCTCAAAATTCAATAAAAATCTTAACTTATTTATTTCATTACTATTCACAAACTATATCATTAACTATTTATATATATCTCATCTGATTTTATCTCGTATGACTATCCAAACAAGGCCTTATATTTACAGTTAGCATAGAAAGAGTATTTTCGCACAAAACAAATAAGACTTTTCTCTACTCGGAGACGGAGAAAGATTTGAAAGAGTCCGTCGACTCTGAGGAGTACATACTTAACGACCCAATAAAAATAGTGTTTTTCTTTTTAATCCTGTTTTAATTGAGAGATGAGATAAAATGATTTTATATGAATTAAATAAAATATTATTAAAATATTATTTTTTAATAATATTATTACTTTAAATTTTAAAAATATTAAATTATTTATTATATTTTATATAAAAATTTAAAAAAATTATAATAATAAAATAAATTAAGATCATTTCTCATTCCAAACGTGCCTTAGTTGAATTTAGAACGCATGGCACGGGCTGTTTTTCTGAGTGTTTGCACCGATCGATGCAAATTTTTTTATCGTCAGCTTACGTGAGGCTGGATCACTACCCTATCATCAAAGTGCATCAATTTTTGGACTTATTAAATTTCAAAACACTTTTAAGGCAATGAAAGCGTCATTGCAAAAAATCAAAGAAAAAAGGTTCCTCATGGTTTATGATCAGAGTACCGTCAAATTAGAAAAAGGCACAGGTCAGGAAGTGACCAGTACCATGGGCTAGTGGCTTAGTCAACAAACGCCATTTGTCTGTATCAGAAATTCCAGATGAGATTTTCAAGCCAAACGTGGAAGGAAGAATATGTGACAGAACAGAAGAAAATTGAAACTAATGCACTTGTGCTCCAAGTCTTGGTCCTACGGTAGGTACGGCTGTTGCAATGACCTCGGCCTTTAAGGTTTCATACACGCAAGGAGATATCAAAGGAGGACTATCATGGTTCGAGTATTCTTCCCTCTATGATTCAGTTTCCAACAGAGTAAGTAGTCTTCAAATTGTCTGTCCTGGGAAAGTGCCTAATTAATCTGGGCTTCTTTTTCCTAATTATTTTCCTTGTTGCTAAGGGAAATATGTGAATTACCAACATACCAACGACATAAGCCCGACATAGGTTTCATGTATTCAATTAAAGCTCTCTCAACAACATAGATAAATCTAAGAACATAGTGACGATCCAAATTCGTTAAGAACAAAATTCATGCTAAAAGGAGAGCAAAATTAGCATTTACTATTTATGGGCTGGCAGTCAGCATGGTAATGCCCAAGTTAGCATAAATATGCCTTACAGCCAGCTAAAAGATTAAACAAGTCTGGACAGGGAAAGAAGCCACTATTTCCATGTGCCAGCGCAAAATTAATAAAATTATGTGTATAAGGCATGTAACCAATATTTAGAACAGAAATTTGGAAATGCTAAGGAATACAAAGGATGAATAGGGGGGGAGAATAAACATCCTGACAGCATCTCTGTTCCTAAGACTCCACAGGACAAATGAGTGGATAAAGACACTAAAGACAAACCAAAATGACCAACAAGGCAGAGAAGTCTTGACATAAACAGAAAAAAGAGTAAATAAGTAAGAAATGATGACCACTTCGATCAGTCCTCAAACTCATGCATATGATCTAAAAGATAGTTGGCCGCCAGCTCCTCATTCTTGTTGCATGCAAAGAATACCTCCAATACTAGGGCCCGGTCAAATCCCATAGCTTCAAGCTGCAAAAGATCCCATGTCAGTAAAGAGCGCATGAATAGTCCTTACATAACTTGCCTCACAAGACAAGGTTTTACTATATTAAAAAAAAAAAAAAAAAAAAAAGGTACGTGTAATGGTGATGGTGATAAAGCATTGCAGACCACACATTTGGGTTGAGCTTTTCCCAAATGCATATGAATAGGCCTAATTGCACCCGAATAACATATACCAAAGAAATGAGACCATGTCAGTTCATCCAACTGAAGTACTTTTTTTAAAAAAAAAATAGGATGAATTGAAAAAAAAAACATTAAACAGGATGTTTAGCAGAATTATAAAACATATTTATTCAAGAAGACAGGAATACATAGGATACAACCTGAAGCTTCAAGGCATGGACGCCTGTGTCCCCTTACGGGGGTCTCGCTCTTTAAGTGCAGAAACAACTGACAATCAAACTGAAGGGCTAGAAATAAGAAATAAGGGCCAACATACTTACACGTTCAATGGCCTGACGCTCCTCAGGGGTGACAGTCACAGCCTGTGGCATTGCTGAAGCCCCCTGAGCCAGTAGGTTCCTGAGCATACAATAACATGCAAATAAGGATACCTTCAAATATATAAATAGCAGACAACTAAAAACGCATCATATTCATCTCACCCTTCTCCTTCAACTGGTTCATTTATCAGGCGTAAGAAATCAGCCTGATGCTCTTGAATCAGGCGCATTAGTTGCGGATTTTGCTTTCCAAGTTCCTGGAGCATAGGCTGCAATGGAACAAAAGTTAGCAGAAACCAATGTTAAACCATAAGCTACTAAAATGACCAAAGTGACAACAAAAAGAATCTGACGCATGACATTAGAGTACCTGCAATATTTGGGGGTTTGCTTGCACCATAAGTCGCAAGGCTTGGAACTGAAATAAAGAAAAAATGCTCAAGGAACCTCGGGCAAGTTTGTAGACAATAAGCCAACACCCAGGTTAGGAAAAGAGTCATAGGTAAGATACCTGTTGACTGTTTCGCAAGAAGTCCAAGGTTCCTGCACCGGCATTTGTACCCATAGTGGGAAGACCCTGATTAAGGAAGATTAAACTCATTTCATTTCCAGTAAAGTCCATAAATTATTGATCAATAGGAATCTACCTGTGGGAACAGATCTAGGGGGTTTGCATTGGGCCCACTGGTAGGTGCTGCCGGTTGTGGAGCCTGGGCAGGAGTGTTTACAGCCTGCCCGCTTGAAGGAACTTGAGCAACCGCAGGAACATCAGCTTGCTCAGGAATTCCCTGAAAAGTATTACGTTTCAACTTAATCTGATGGTATGACCAACAGAGAGACATGCTTACATCCAACTCAAAAGGAGTGATAACAAAATGAGCAACATGTTACATGCTCATCACAGTGCATTCCACACGAACAACACAGTTAGTGTTTAGGTTGAACACAACACAAGACAAGATCCTAGTATGGTTGGCCATTAACAGGATGTAATACCCATATTCTGTACTAATGGCGCAAATATGTGAATGTAAACAATTGTGTTTATGTGGAATTTTCACATCAATTTATGTGGCATGAGGTTAAGAAAAGGGTGTAAGTGAATAAATTCCAATGATTAGCACCTTAGCGTTATTAAAGTAAACTTTGAGGCCTTCGTGAGTATGCACTTCAGTTTTAGAATGTGTTGTGCAGCATCACAAGTCTACAAGCCTCTCTCAACCTTCAAACATGTCCCACAACAGCTCTCATTACCATCCGGCCACAAACTAGGCCAACACCACTTATATCCATGTCTCATTCAACTGACCCCAACACAGATGCTGGGAGAGAAGTGTTGCCAAATTTATACTGTCTGCAAATACACTTAACAATCCAATTAAAGCCTTAATCGAAGTCAAGGAGAATTTTGTAGAATCTTAGGAGGATCCCAAAAGATGGCTGGAAAAAACCTTCACGGCTTTACGGTATTATATAAAACACCCAAAACAAAAGGATGAGAGAGAGAGAGAGAGAGAGAGAGAGAGAGAGAGAGAGCCTGAGTATGGCTTGGGTTTTGGGATTAATTATGTTTTTCTATTTGCATGATCAATTATGGTTTTTGAATGGCAGCATCTCTAAACTTGTCCAGTTCTATTCTTTCTTATTATTTTAACCTTTTGCCTTTTCAAAGTAGGTGTTTCTAATGTACACTCCTGGTGTACTTTGGTAGCACCTCTTGCTTTTTAATACAATCATCTTACTTGTTAAAAGAACCAGGTTTTCATGCAAGCTTTTAAATATTCGCATTACTGAATTGAAAACTTGAATAGTTTTCAACCTCATTAGATATGCAAAATGATGGGCAGTACAAATACTGCCCAATTAGAGAAGGAAAAAAGAACTTGTCATCCTCAAGGCCAACATGCATTCCCTGCAACCCATTATTTGCAAGTTCTATTGTTAAAACTGTAAAACTGCATTGTACTGAGACGTTGAACAGATTTAGAACTTGTGTGCTCCATGACTTGAGCCCATTCTTAAATGAGTTGAAACATGAATACGAAAAGAAATATGAATCTACAACTTACAAGCTAGATACAGTCATAGGCTGAACTACGAACAGACAATGAACCCAAAGACTGGGAAAAGACTTACAGAATATAGATATTCAACAGCTCTTTCAGGGTTGTTAAAAGCAGCACGTAAAGCACGGACAACGGTGTCCCGATCCCAACTTCCTCCACCCATATCCAGAATCTGCTGAACAGTAGCCTCTAAATTATTTCCAGCAACAAGATTTGATGCTGCTTGTCCATAGACATCTGATTCGGAACTGCATGACCCAAAATGAGAATAATAAATAAAACAATAGAGTCAAAGAAATATCGTAGTATTCAGCATTGCTTGAAGTCCCCAACATTATACAATTCTAGAGAAAACCGAAGGTCAAAATGCAAGGTCTTAAATATCAATATCACATGAGACTTGTATCCAAAAGAATGACTATCAATACTTACGAAGCAGGAGCGACAACAAGAGGAGTGTTTTCAGGGGCAGTCTGCATTCTGCACGATTCAAAAAAGAGAAGCAGAAAAGTCAGTCAATTAAGAAGCAAACTTAAGGTTTACTATATAGTGCTCCAAACTCATACTAAGCATTCGAGAGGAGGTTTAACTCACGGTGCTGGAGTTGAGGGAGGAGGTTGAGATGGTGGTGCTGGTTGTATCGAGGTAGGAGGCAAACTAACAGGTTGCGCCTACACAGGTAAGTGGCTCTATTGGGGCAACTTCAAATGGCAATAATGACTACAATGAAGAGTTAACAATAAAAGAACTCAGTAGAATAGATTGAAACAGCCTCATCTGTACTTACTTGGCTCGTGGGCACACTTGTTGTACTTGAGGCTCCACTTGACGAGACCTTACTCTGCAATTGTTCCAACACACATGCATTGGTACAAACATTAAAGCAACTAGCTTAAGGACACGAGAAGGAACTAAATTCTAAGAGCCAGTACGACACCAGAACAGCTATACTTAAAATTACATCAGTGATAAACATATTCACCTTGGTTAACATGATGACAACAAAACTATTCTCCGCAACTTTATTTTCCTCAAGTGTTGTGGCGTCCTTGAGAACTTTCCCCTGATGAATAAGCATCTGTTGTGACGCCGGGTAAACCACAGAGCCCTGTAGAGCCTCTATATTTTGCTTGACATCAGCAATCTGAAGATTTTGAAAAAGAATTGGAAGAATGGGCTTAAACTCATGACATTAAACTAAAAGAAAGTAGCAGATGAAACATAGGATAGAATTGCACAAGAAGAAACTCACAGCCGGTCCCTTTGTAAAAGTCGGAGAGCTAATTATTATTATTATTTGTTTACACGTCAAGTTAGTGAGACTTTAACAAATTAAAATGTGTAATACAAAGGGCACAGGAGGAAAGTAATACAAAGGGCACAGGAGGAAAGTAATACTTAATAACTTTACAATGTGTTCGATGATGATTTAAAGGCACAGAACGAAAGTACCATTGATATCTTTTTCAGGTACAGAGAAGCTTAGCACTTGGACATGTCATACTGTTAAGAACACTTTTTTTTTTTTTTTTTGCAAGTAAGATATGTTCATTAATAACCAGGAAAACCCAAGCACACAAGTATACTACAGCCACTCAAAATTGGTGAAGTTGAAGTTTTCCCTTCAGAACTAAATGCAAATTACGGAGACTTAAAAGTGCACTAAAAAGTCGCCCAATCATTATAATACAATAATCTCACTAATTGCGTACAAAATATCCGAAATTGAACTAGGTTAAACTAAACCAATTATCTGCAATTCACGCAAGGTTTTTGGTGTTGAAAAATTCAGGCATTATTCGCCAAAAACGCTAACCAGATTATACGATCATAAAAAAATCAACCGCTAAAAAAATAAAAAACCCTAACCTTCGTCTGCCAAAAATAAAAAATAAAAGAGGAAAGAAAACATAATTCACAAAAAATCCCAAGAGCAATGCAAATAAAACACCAATAAAAAATAATCAAACGACCGTCAGGGAAAGAAACTTGAAAAATTAAGAGATCAAGAAAAGCGCCGGTACCGTGTCATCGGGTTTCACTTCGACCTCGAAGTGAGTACCCTTGAGAGTCTTCACAAAGATCTTCATCTTCCTCGAGGAAGCCCACCTGTACAGTATCCAATTCTCCGGAGAGTCTCCGACGTCGCCGGTGGCTATGTGACGGTTGAAGAGAAAGTGAAAAAAGAGAGAACCAAAGAAGAAAGTCACTATAACCAAAAAAAACTGGACCCTCGGCTTTGCTTATATACGTAAACGATGGGAAATAATCGAATACGGCCAACGACTATGGTAATTCGTCTTTCATCGAATAGAATATCGAAAGGTGGGGAAAGAGGGTCTTTCTGACAGGTGTCATGTTGTGACTGAACCGTGAGAGTTAGATGCGTATAGGGCAATTTTAAACGAAGAGGTTAGCTTAGAACAGGAACGAGCTATATCTTCTGTGTCCATAAAAATTAAAATTACTAACTCCTAAGAATCTTTTTTGGATTACGATCACAAAACTTCTATCTATTATCTTCTTAGAATCATAATTTGTATTTATTTACGTGAAATTAAATAAATAAATAATATATAATATATTAAATAATAGTTACACCCTCCGGGTTTTCAAAGATATATATATATATATATGTATATATAGAAAGTTTTTAATATTTATTTGAATTTTAATGCTTAATAGACACGTTAAAGGCATGATAAATATTAAATAAATAATGTTACATATAATCGTAAAGTACGTAAATAATTCGTAATCATTTTGAAAAAAAGTTGGGTCTAATATTAAAAAATTAATTTTTTTCTTATAGATCTCGCATTTACTTATTTTTTTAACAAATATTATGTAGCGTTTGTACACTTTACTACTACAAATATCATTTTTTATATTAAATAATAAATACTTTGAAAACACACGTTATCTTTATATCTCATCCATTTTAAAATTTAGATAAAAATAATAAGATATTTCTTATGAAAAAAAACAAAAAACACCACTTTTTCGAAAGCTTTACTTGGTGCAGAGTTTTACGATCTGATGCTTTTTCTCGGCTGTTTTTCAAACTTTTTGGTTACTTTGTGCAGAGTTTTACTCTGATGCCTTACTAATATATATTTGCAGGGATTCTTTACTTCGTTACTCGGTATAAGTTTATGAAAAAGATCGAGTTGCTCCGAGTTACATGCAATTGAGTTATGGTATATATAATTATTTTTATATATTTTTTAATACTTTATTGATGTGAATAATTAAAATAATTATTTTATATTAAAAAAAAGACGCAACTCATCACATTAATAAAATACATAAAAAAATAAAAATGATTGCATATAAAATTTTTATTTTCATGAATCATGATATAACATGGGCCATCACACATTACAATGCTTGCATTTAACACTTTTTTTTTTTAACCATAATCATGTTAGGAATGATGTTCTGGTATGTGATGATTTGTATTAGAACTGTTAGTTATTTATTAGTTACAAATTAGCTAGAGGTGGTTAGTTTGTTAACATCAAGTGTCGTATATAAATATTTCACAAGTTATATACATTGCAGTAACATCCTTTATTCTCTCTCTCTATTCAGTTCTCTTTTATTTTATCCCAATTCATTTTTTTGACAATTTGTACAAGTTTCGAGTCGTGTATATTTTCTTTTGTAAAAAATTAAACTAAGCATAATCATCTTACATTTATTTTATAGGGACTATTTCTTTACAAAGAGACAATACAGGTATGCTAAAATTAATAATAATTTATTTATTTATTATTTGATATGCATAGTATAGAACACGGAAAGTGATATATATAATATAATTTTGTAAAATATATTATTTTTATAAAATTATTGTTATAAAATATATGGTGAAAAAAATTACCCAAAAATTTTAACTTTTGGAATTGAGCACAGCCCCTAACCATAAAAGCTAAAAGCACAAGATTTTTTTCCTATATTAGTAATGGTACGGAAGTTAACAAATGACAGTTGCCTTGAAATGAAAACACTGGACAGTTTATACATTCGAATGGTTTCAAAGCCCAAGCAATCAGGTGAGCTTGAGATAATCTCAATCTAACTGAGCTTGGGCCCAAAATAAAATATTCAACATATAAAAAAAGTCTTTTCTTTTTTTTTTTAAATGGTTTTTAAACTTTTTTGTATAAATTATTACGAGTTTTTTTCGTTAAAAATTGAATTATTTATTATATTTTATATAAAAATTTAAAAAATTATAATAATGAGATAAAATAAAATAATTTTTGTATCTAAACAAGACCTTATATATGAAATGATTTTTCTGGAGGAAGTATATATATTTTGCAATTCCAAATGACCACTTATTTTTCAATAAAAAGTTGTAATAATTATGTATATATGCTAAATATAAAATAAGTTTTGTGTACGAAAAAACTCTGAAAAAATAATGCTTTGGAGTGATTGGAAGGTAATCAAACTTTCAAACCTATTAATTATTTTAGACCGTACATTATATTTTTTAATACTATAAGATGCATATTAAATAATAAATGACACTAAAAATATAGATTATGATTCATGTACGGCCAAAACTATATATCTTGGCTTTTTTCCCCGGTTAAATAATTTATTGTAAAACAATCTTAGTTTGCTATCTTTCACAAAGCTTTGTGGCACCTTGCCCATCTATATTACAAGAATAATGATAACATTATTATCTTATTACTATTCATTTACTATCTAATTTGTATTTAATTTTTTATTTTACTTAATGATTAAGAAATTGAGTATTAGTAAAGTTATATATTTTTTTAATTTTTTCTTAGTAATTAAGGATGTTAAAAAAATATTTAAAAGAAAATGATAAAAAAAAAAAAAAAACTTGAAATGTACATAGATAGTAGATGGGTAGAGTAACCTTATCACTACCCATATTACGATCGGTTCGAATATGTCCTTGATTTGTTATTCAAGGATGTTAAAAAAATATTTAAAAGAAAATGATAAAAAAAAGAACTTGAAATGTACATAGATAGTAGATGGGTAGAGTAACCTCATCACTACCCATATTACGATCGGTTCGAATATGTCCTTGATTTGTTATTCTTTATTTATTTTTTAAGTGTAACCGGCCATAGAAAAGTGCTATTCCCATAAATTAGAAATTTTATAAAAATAAATTTATAAATTAATATAATTTCATATAATATGATGTTAGATTTAATATTTTATAATAAAAATAATTTTACAATATAATATGTCACCTCAAACTATATTAATATGTGAATTTGTTTTTATAGAATTTATTTCTCGCCAAAAGTTACTCTTACAAATATGACATGGTAAAATGCCGTACTCGGTTTTGCTCCTTTCCCATCTTTTTGGCAACCTCTGTGAGCCAGAATTTTTTTTGATTGGTAAAAGCAGTTATAACAATCATGCATAAATATTAAATTTCAAATTTCAAATATATATATATATATATTGATATGATTTGTTAAAACGGTTATTTTATGTTAATAAAAATGATAGTGATCAATTATATTAGTAAAGAGTATAAAAAATAGGTAAAAATAACTACACATAAATTTTGTTGTAAATATATATATAATATAGATATATAGTAACCATGATGCATTCACTTTGAGGAAAAAGTTTTACTTTTATCCATTTTACTACAACTATTAAGCTGGATGGATTGTACTTTTGACGCGTTTATATTGCACCCACTCACCAATCAATTGCTGTTCGATTAGCACATTAATTAATCTTATATCTACTCGAACGTATCAGACTTTTTTTTTTGTAATCATTACTCATATAAAATATGTTACGCTTAATTGCAACCTATAAAAATGGGATTAAGATTATCAACAAGATTTAAGATTAGGAAAGTACTAGTATGATGTTTGAGTTTTTTTCTCATTTTAATCGTTTATATATTTATTTTTTATTTAATAATTAAGAAAGTAAATTTTAATGTATTGATGTATTTTTTTATTTTTTAAAATATTAAAATATGTTAAAAAAATAAAAATATATATAAATTTGTGCTAGGTGGCTCAACTGTCAAGCCTATCATTACTGGGTGGCAAAATAGCATGACTCTTTAATATTATCAACAAGATTAAGATGGCTCTATCCTTTTTCTTTTTACAATGTAAAAGAAAAAGATAAATAAAATATGTAGATCTCATATTAATATTGAGTTTTGCTAATTATATTTATAGGATGTACAAGATCATCATACCGTCTTTAAAAAAGACTGGATTCATTGTTAAAAATCTATTTTTTATTTTTTATAAATCTCATATTTTACCTTTTTAAAAAAAATAAAACTACACAAAATTTATACACCCAAAAAAATATAAATATCCTTTCTCGTTTCATAATTGCTTTAGTATTTGAGCTACTAAAATCATTAAAAACATAAGTCAGGAAGATGGTACTAACAAATTAATGGCACGACTCTTGGAAAGAGAGAAAAAAATTTGCATGATGATTGATGTGGGCAAGGTTATATGTAATTAATTAGCTAGCTGCCAAAAATGGAGGGTTATTTTTTTTTTTTCAATTCTGGGTGGGAACCGCTGAGAAATCGGCTTAGCCGATATATTATAAAAAAAAAAAAAAGTACTACAGGTAGTTTGGCACATCAACCGTATACCAATTGATTATTTTAATTTTAATTTATTAATTGTCAGATGCCATTAAAAAAAAAAAAAGAAAAAAACGAAAAACATGAAAGGGAATAGAAAGAAGAAGCAGTGACATGGGCTTCGTCTCCCATCATCTCCCTTATTGGGTTTCCGTTTTCTTCTCGGGTTTAACTAGTTCCGGCGACTTGAAATCTGCACCCAGAACAAAGCAATGTTGCTCTTGTTGTTTTGCACTATGTAAGAATAAGAAGAATAGAAGAAAACAGAATGAAATGACAGAAAATAAAGAAAGAGTAATGCTCTAGAATTGTATTGTGTCGTCTCTCATTTCTTTACAGAGTGCTGCATGCAGCTTTATACTAAAAGAGGAAAACAGAATCCTAACAAACTATCAGAATAAAGCAATTACAATGAATTTGTACAGCAACGAAGCAACCTTGGAATTTACATAAAAATACATGATACATCAACTAAATGAGGGTCCATATGGTAAATAAATTAAAGAATTATGACATGTGTTTTGCACATTTGATGAAGCCTGAGCTTGCATATCATTACCATTGGTTTGTCCATGAGCAGCATCCTCTGCATGATCTGGATCTTGAGTAATCTGCTGTGTATGCTGCTCTAATACCCCTCCACAAGATGGAGAATAGATGTTTACTATTCCCATCTTGGAAAGATGTAAATACAACAGATGAGAAGATAGAGATTTGGTGAAAATGTCAGCAATTTGAAAGGTGGTGGAAAGATAGGCAGTTTTGATGCTTCCTTCTAAGATTTTATCTCGGATTAGGTGGCAATCTACCTCTATATGTTTGGTCCTCTCGTGGAAGACTGGGTTGGCTGCAATATATAATGCAGCTTGGTTGTCACAGAATAATTGTGCAGCTTGAGGGTGAGAGATAGAGAGGTCTGTAAGCAACTGTCTTAGCCAAGTTAACTCAGTGGTAATGGAGGCCATGGCTCTATATTCAGCCTCTGCAGATGATCTAGAAACCACAGTTTGCTTCTTGGATTTCCAAGAAATGAGAGACTGTCCAAGAAAAATGCAATACCCAGTGATGGATTTTCGAGTGTCAGGGCATGTAGCCCAATCTGAGTCACAATAGCCTTGTAATTGAATTTCTGAAGTAGAAGATAATAGGATCCCTTGGCCAGGTGAATTCTTAAGGTATCTTAATACCTTATAAGCAGCAGCAAGATGAGTAGTTGAAGGATGGTCCATGAACTGGCTGAGTACTTGGGTAGGATAACTTATGTCAGGTCGTGTGATTGTAAGGTAAAGGAGTTGACCAATGGGTTGTCTATAAGGGGTGGGGTCAGGTAAAGGAGTGCCACTTGATTTACTTGACTTGTGGTTTTGGTCCATTGGGAGTCGTAGTGGTTTAGCAGCAAGCATGCTTGAGTCTGCAAGGATATCAAGGATATATTTCCTCTGACATAAATGAATACCAGTAGAATTTCTAGCAACTTCAATGCCTAAGAAATATCTCAATGTGCCCAAGTTCTTAATTCTGAAATGTTTGTTCAAAAAATCTTTAAGAAGAGAAATGGATTCAACTTGATTGCTAGCAACTACTATGTCGTCTACATAGACAAGTAGTGCTGTAAAAGAGGTGGCAGTGTGATGGGTAAAGAGACTATAGTCTGATTTGGATTGAGTGAATCCAAACTGAATAAGGGAAGAGGAAAATTTGTCATACCACTGTCTCGAGGCCTGTTTGAGGCCATAAATGCTTATAAGAAGCTTGCAAACTTGATCAGGAGAACCTTTATTGTATCCAGGTGGTTTTCTCATGTAGATGTCTTCTTTGAGCTCTCCATTGAGGAAAGCATTGTTGACATCAAATTGGTGAAGATGCCAACCCTTGATGGAGGCTAGAGCTAAGATGGTTCTGATTGTCACAATTTTCACTACAGGTGAAAAAGTTTCATGGTAATCCACTCCTGGTTGCTGAGTAAAACCTTTGGCAACCAACCTTGCTTTTTTCCTTTCAATTGTGCCATTGGAATGGTATTTGGTTTTAAAAACGAATTTGCAATCTATAGGAACTTTTCCAGGGGGTAGATCAGTGAGTGTCCAGGTTTGGTTAAGTTCTAAAGCTTCAAGTTCAGCCTCAATTGCTTGACACCAATCAGGATCCTTAACAGCTTGTTTAAAAGTATGAGGATCAATGTGTGATGATATGGTAGCAGAAAAAAAAAAGAAAGGGCAGGAGATAAATTGTTATAAGAAATGAAGGAAGATAAAGAATGATGAATACCTGAGGAAGTAGCCATGTCCCTTGATTGAGAGGGTGAGATAGAAGAAGCCTGCTGACAATGGAAGTCCTGAAGATATTGAGGGGCAGTTCTGGTTCGAGATGATCTTCTAAGGACAGGTTGAGGGGGAGAAGATAATGATTCAGGTAGAGTAGATGGAGATGAAGAAGATAAAGAATCAGGTGGAGTAGATGGAAGAGAAGGGGGTAGTGAGTCAGGCGGAGGTGGTGGAGAGGGAGAAGGGAATGAAGTTTCTGAAGGGACAGTAGAATTGTTATTTGGAGGAGAGGCAAGATCGAAGGGTGTTTGAAAAGGGGGTTGTATGGGTGAAGAAGAAAATTCAGGTTGATGAAATGGAAAAACATATTCATGAAAGGTCACATCTCTGGATATAAAGACTGTTTTAGAGTGAATGTCAATGAGTTTATACCCTTTCACTCCAAATGGGTAGCCAAGAAGAACACAAGCTCTTCCTCGAGGTTCAAACTTGGTTCTATTGTGGGATAAGGTGGAAGCAAAGCATAGGCAGCCAATGATTCTCATATGAGAATATGTAGGAGGGGAATGAAAAAGAAGTTCATATGGTGTTTTGTTGGAAAGCAAAGGGCTAGGAACACGATTGATAATGTAAGCAGCAGTTAGAATGCAGTTAGTCCAGTAAGAATTGGGAAGGTTTGCTTGAATTTTGAGTGCTCTGCCTATGTTCAGAAGGTGTTGATGTTTTCTTTCAGCAACCCCATTTTGTTGAGGGGTTGCCACACATGTTTTGTGATGAATGATTCCTTTCTTATTGAAGAATTCTGTCATTTTGAATTCAAGGCCATTGTCACTTCTCAGAATTTTTATTTTTGTATGAAACTATGTTTCAACTAAATTGTAAAAGGCTTCAATACATGATCTGGTGTGGGATTTATGTTTAAGCAGGTAGATCCAAGTACTCCTCGAAAAATCATCTATGATGGTGAGAAAGTATTTGGTTCCATCATAAGCTTCAACAGAATTGGGTCCCCAAATGTCACAATGTATGAGGTCAAATGGGTTATTGCTTTTATGTGTACTAATAGGAAAAGGCAATCTGTGGTGTTTAGCAAGAGGACAAACTTGACATGGGTTGGTAACAGAAATTGTAGAAACATGCCTTTTAATAGATGGGTCTGCTATTACATGTAATTTAGAGATGGGAGTGTGACCCATTCTACAATGCCAAATATCAGAAACCTGATTGAATTTGTAGGAAGTAGTAGAAACAAAAATTTTCTTTTGTAAGGAAATTGAAAAATATTCAAAAAGAGCTGATGGGGAAACTGGTTCTGTGAGCAGGTGGTATAAGCCATTCTTCATCTCACCTATGCCAATCGTGATCCATGTCAAAAGGTCCTGAAGAAAACAAATTTGTGAAAGAAATAAAAAACAACAGGAAAGGGAAGATGTTAGCTGTTTAGCTGATATCAAATTGAAACTAAATGAAGGAACACAAAGGACATTGTGCAAAATTAATCTAGAAGTAATATGTATTGTGCCTATATGAGTTACTGGTGCAGATTGTCCATTGGGAAGTTTAACAACAAAAGAAACCTGAGATGTTATAGAAGAAAAATGTGAGGTGTTACAGATCATGTGATCTGTAGCACCCGTGTCTATTATCCAAGAGAGATGTGTGCTTGTGTTATCTAATGGAATGAAAGAAGTGAAAGAAAAATGATTACCATTCATGGTAGGTGAGGGGATACAATCTGTTTGGACAGTATTAATAGAGTGATTAGCAATTGAGGCTTCCTTTGTCTGCAATAAAGAAATGAGTTGGTGGTATTGGTCTTTGGTAAATGTGGGAGAGTCATGAGGCTGTGTTGCTGTATCCAGGATGGTCATATGAGCAGAATGTGTGGAATTTTGAGGGATCTTGCCATGGAATTTGTGCCTAAATGGGTAACCATGCAACTTATAACACTTGTCTGCTATGTGCCCAGTCATATGGCAATGAGTGCAGAGGGGAGGCTTGGCATTGCCTGCTTTAAAACAAAGTTCCAGGATATGACCTTGAATTTTGCAGTGAGTGCAAAATGGTCTTTCACGTTTAATCTGCTGTGATGGCTTGGAAAAAGGTTTGTAATATGGTTGTTTGACAGCAAAAGCCATGGAATCTGGTGAAGGGAGATTGTTAAGCATAGTATGCTGCATTTCTTGCTGTTGTATCATGGAGAATATTTTGTTTATGGAAATTATGGGTCAAGAAGCATGATCTGGTCACGGGTAGTATTGTGTGAGTCATTGAGACCCATAAGAAATTGGATAACACAATCCCTTTCATAGCGATTGAAAAGGATAGTGAGTTTGCCACAGGTACAATCAGGCAGAGGGTCACATAGGAGAAGTTCATCCCAAATTGTTTTGAGTTTACCATAATAAATGCTTACTGAATCAGAATCTTGTTGTAAACCTGTGAGAGCTTTCTTAAGCTGAAAAATTCGATGCCCATTTTGTTGGGTGAATCTTTCTTTGAGCTCACACCAGATCTGTTTTGCATCATCCACTAAGGCAATGCTGGACTTGAGGCTTAAATTTATGGAATTGTGAATCCAGGAAACAACAAGATCATTGCATATCTCCCAAGCAATATAAACAGGGTCTGTAGGGTCTTGAGGTTTGGTTAAGCTTCCATTGATGAAGCCTATTTTGTTTTTGGCTCGAAGAGCTCGACACATAGCTCTTGACCAGGTAATGTAATTCTCATTGTTGAGAAGGTCAGGGACCAAAGGGAGAGAAGGGTTGTCTCCATGGTCAAGGCGATATGGGTTTGTAATGTTATTGAAATCCAGAAAGGGAGACTTGAGAGGTTCAGTAGTCATTGCAGAATATGTTTACGCAATGGCTCTTGATACCATGTAAGAATAAGAAGAATAGAAGAAAACAGAATGAAAGGACAGAGAATAAAGAAAGAGTAGTGCTCTGGAATTGTATTGTGTCGTCTCTCATTCCTTTACAGAGTGCTGCATGTAGCTTTATACCAAAAGAGGAAAACAGAATCCTAACAAACTATCAGAATAAAGCAATTACAATGAATATGTACAGCAACGTAGCAACCTTGGAATTTACATAAAAATACATGATACATCAACTAAATGAGGGTCCATATGGTAAATAAACTAAAGAATTATGACATGTGTTTTGCACATTTGATGAAGCCTGAGCTTCCATATCAGAACTATTGGTTTGTCCATGAGCAGCATCCTCTGCATGATCTGGATCTTGAGTAATCTGCTGTGTATGCTGCTCTAATACTCTATCAGTAGGACTCTGAAACTGTGTGGGGGAGTAACCTTTATAGGATTCCACTGTTAAATATCTCTGATATGAATCGGGTAGGCTTATGTCGGTCCCTGAAGCTTCTGGGAAGAAAGCTCTCTCATCCACACCCTTCCTTCAAGGAAGTTCCTTGGTCCATGATGGAGGAGGATGGAGAGAGAGAAGGAACGAAAGGAGGAGAATAGAAACGAAACACTGCGTTTTTTTCTTGAGATCCTTATTCCATTTATATTGAAAAATTATTTACATCAGCTGCTGTAGTTGCTGTAGTCGTAGCACACCGTGTTAAGGGAGGAAAAAAATAAAAAAAAAACATGTAAGCTATGCGGAGAGTGCGACTGATGTCGTGCGAATTTAAATTTCCTTCCCATCCAAAACACACGATTCACTTCAGAAAAATTGAAACAAGCCGTTTCAATATTAAACGGTACAGCTGTACCTGTTGGGTGCGCTTCAGTGCACAAAATGGCTTGAAGGAAGAATTTTCCATATTCCAATTATCTGTCAATATATATCTTTTTCCAATTCTGGTAATTAGATTGAAAATTCGAAATTTATATTGTTCATGCACATGGCACAATTACATGGTTTATAACGATCCAATTGGCAATCTGATCTGCGAGCCAGAAAAAATTAAATTCCAATATTAATCCTCCCTTTATTCATTTTCAATTAACATTTTTTTTTTAATTTCTTAACCAGCATCACATGATGATGTGTACTATTTAGAATAGGTAATATTTTGGTATAACTTTAAAGTAGATAAGTCTTTTATATTCTTTATAAATAAGCGGTCTATTTGCATGTGCATGTCTTTCATTAAATGAAAAAAGTACTATTTTTATAAGAATATTATTGTAATTTTTAAAAAAATTAAAGATAAAATTAACTAAACTTACATTAATACAATCTCTAAATAGAGACTGTACCTAATATTACTCTTATTTTTTTTATAAAAAAGACCTATCTATTTAAAGTTGTACATGATTAATCAGTTACCTAATTTGACAGTATCTATTCATTTTAGCTAGAGAGTTCAAAATGTGTGTGATACGTGAGGTTTTCTGCCACTATAAATGAGCCTCCTCGATTTAGTACTAATGTGTGATACGTGTGTGATACGCTACCTAGCTAGCTGTTATATCTCTCTGTGGGTGGGTGGTTGTATGAGGCAGTTTCGCATTGCTAGGCCGTGATGACCACCTGCATGGCCATGTTGGTACAGATCATCACAACTCTCTTGGCCATATTCCTGTCTTTGTTCATTAAAATTGCTCATGACACTCTCTCATGCTACTTTCTAAACCCACGACGCATCAAGAAAATCATGGAGAAGCAAGGAGTGCGTGGCCCCAAACCCCGGCCTCTCAAAGGCAACATCTTGGACATGGCCTCCCTTGTTGCCAAAACAACCTCCCAAGACATGAACTCCATCAACCATGATATCGTTGGCCGTCTTCTCCCGCATTACGTCGCCTGGTCCAAACAATACGGTTTGCATGCTTCCTATACCTACTTTCATACTTTCAATATACATGATTTTCGTAGATATTATCATCACCCAAAACTTACATATATTTCTTCTTTCTTAATTTCTGATCTGCTGCTTCTTCGTTGCAACAGGAAAGAGATTTATATTTTGGAATGGGGTGGAGCCCCGGATGTGCTTGACGGAGACTGAAATGATAAGAGTTTTTGTCTAAGTACAGCACGACGTCCGGCCGATCATGGCAACAACAGCAAGGTTCCAAACATTTCATCGGGAGAGGTTTGTTAATGGCAAACGGCAAGGATTGGTACCATCAGCGTCACATCGTAGCTCCGATCTTTATGGGAGACAAACTCAAGGTACGTACGTACGATCATATTGCCATCACCTCAAATTTCACTTCAATCCTAAGATTTTTTGGTTCTTATTACCTTGTTTGGTTTTTGGATGCAACTAAATAAGAATCATGTACGTTACAATTTACAAATGGTTGGCTATGATTTCGTGAAGAGTTATGCGGGTTACATGGTGGAATGCACTAAGGAGATACTCCAATCACTGCAAAATGCTATAGAATCAGGCCAAACCGAGTTCGAAATTGGTGAATATATGACTAAGCTCACTGCAGACGTCATTTCTAGAACTGAGTTCGATACCACCTACGAGAAGGGAAAGCAAATATTCCATCTCCTAACTGTTTTGCAACATCTTTGTGCCCAAGCAACCCAAAGGTTGTACCTTCCCGGAAGCCGGTGAGCTATATATAAACTAGTCCGTGCATGCGCATTTTTTTTATCCATATATATATAAATATATACATATATAATATATTTTCCCACGATTCTGTCTTTGACATAAAGGGGATATATCTTTTACGTGGTTAGGTTCCTTGTCTCCTTTAAAAGATTCTACCTTTAACTTTAAGCTTCATTACTGTTATCTTTTATTTTTGCTCCACCACTTTAGGGAAGTTCTAGTACTATGCTTCAAACTGAACAACATCTCGTTTGAATAATGAGAGTGTTTTATTTTATCATTATAATTATTTCAAATTACTATACAAAATATAATAAATAATATAAATTGTTCAATTTTTAAAATAATAATAATATTAAAAAATAATATTTTATTCAACTTTCATCTAAAGTCATTTCAGCTCAATTTACTATTCAAATGGCACCTAAGTCTTCTCCAAACTGGTCCTGATTAATTACTAAATTCTGCAATTCTTTAATATTTTTATATATAGGCTTTTTCCAAGTAAATATAACAGACAAATAAAAGTGACGAAGATGGAGGTGGAGAGGTTATTAATGGAGATAATTCAAAGCCGAAAAGACTGTGTAGAGATTGGCCGGAACAGTTCATATGGAACTGATTTGCTGGGTCTGTTGCTCAGTGAGATGCAAAAGAAGAGATCATCAGAGGGTGGATTTAGCTTAAATTTACAACTGATCATGGATGAATGCAAAACATTCTTCTTTGCTGGACATGAAACCACTGCCCTCTTACTCACATGGACCATCATGTTACTAGCAAGCAACAGCTCTTGGCAAGAAAAGGTTCGGGCTGAGGTGAAGCAGGTCTGCAATGGTACTGAGACTCCCTCTGTTGATCATCTCTCCAACCTCTCCTTGGTAAGAGCACTACTACTAGTACTACTACTTCTATTATTATTAATTAATTTTAATTCTATTATTATTATTGTTCGTTGGGGTCGGGGGATACTAAAAGGGTCGGTTAATGTAGGGAGATCTGCCAGTCGCCACTTAAATATTATATCAATGCATTTAACCAGAACAGTTTTTTTGGCTAAAATTTATACTTAACCAGATCAACTTGTGGCAGTACTGGTCGCAATTAATATTAGAGTAATGCTACAAGAGGCGGCTCAATACAAATTAAGGACTAAGACAAAATTGAAGTGAGTCATTCGTAATTATAATAAAATAAAATATAAATTATTATATGAAATATTTTCAAACTTTTTAATAAAATGAGATTTTATTTAAAATCTTTAAATACTGTTTTTGTGAATTTATATTTACAGCAACAACTTAAAACGAGACCTCAATGCAGATTTTGTACCCTCAATTTAACAAGATCTTAAAAAAACTATTTAAAATATAAATAATTCATTGTATTACTTATAAAAAAAATGCATTGTATTAAATATTAAATTTAATATTATGAGACCTTGCACATATTAAAAATTATAAAAATTATTTAAAATTTTATTTAATGAAATGGTTTTTATTTTTTATTTTAAAAAACACATCATTTTCATTTTTGGGGGCCTTACATAGGGTGGGGGCCTTAGGCAATAGCCTTACCATTTAGCCGGCCTTGAATGCTGCATACAGTCGTTAAGTGCGCAAGTGATGCGTAATTCTTTTGAAAAAGAGTGTGGTCTATTATTAAAAAATTAATTTTTTTTCATGTAAATTTCGTATTTACTTATTTTTACTAAAGGAATCGCGCGACGCCTGCACACTCTACGATTGTAAATATAATTTCTCTTACTATTATACTCTTTAGTCATAAATTACTCAAAAGCATATTCATTATTCACTTTGAAATTGTATGCAATCAAACCCTTAAGGGGTTGGCTCAAGTAGTAAAGGCCTTGAGCTTGGCGATATGTTTCTTTTAAGTCTAAGGTTCAAAATCTCTTGGGTACAAACAATATCTAGGGGCCATCAAATTGGAAGATTTTTTTCCTTGAATTATCCAATGTACACTTGTGGAAAACTCCTTATGAGCGCTTGTGCGGTCTCGAAATTAGTGGGGACATTATTCTCGGACACCTGGTAACAATAAAATATATATATATATATATATGCAATTCACTCAGAGTCTCAGAATATCAGGACTTAATAATTATTTCCTCAGCATTCGTGTACTTCAGTTAGCTGGTAGGCGTACGTTATCAAGTATATATAAATTATAATATAATGATGGTTCTGTGACTTCTGTCACAGAGAGCTTGTTGGAATAGAAAAACGATATCATCTCATCTCATCATTATAAATTTTTCAAATTCTTGCACAAAATATAATAAACAATTCAACTTTTTCAAATCTCAAAATAATAATAATATTAAAAAATAATATTCTAATAATAATTTATTTGATTTATCTAAAACAATCTCATCTCACTATTCAAATTAGCCCCGAGTATAATTTCTTATTGTTTTCATCTGCATTCTAAAATGCAGCTTAGGATAAAAAAGATGTATCCACAAGAAATGGGTTCTAGATTTATTACTATAAAATTTTCAAATAAAATTTCAATATTAGTATAATATTGTTGGGATTAATTGTCAATTCTCCGATTCTAGCTTTTTAAATTCACACAGAAACTTTATAGAATATTCTTTCTCTTAACCTTTTGACTAAGACTCTGTTTGGATTTTGAAAGTGTTTTATCTCATTTTATCATTACAACATTCCTAAATTCTCACATAAAGTATAATAAACAATTCAACTTTTCAAATCTCAATTCAACTTTTTTAAATCTCAAAATAATAATAATATTAAAAATAATATTCTAACAATATTTTTTTTTTAACTTTAATCTTTCATCTAAAACTATCTCATCTCATTTCTGAATCCAAACCAGCCCTAAGATCAAATTCAAGTCAAGAAGTATTGGAAAGTAGAACTGTGCAATACTCGACAGCACCGCGTGCCTTTTATTTTCTAAGAAAACTAGGTGCTGGTTTGGTTACACATTTGAGTTGAGATGAGATAAAAAATATATATAAATAGTAGTAAGATAATTTATGAATAGTAATGAAATAATTTAAGTTAAGATTTTTATGGAATTTTAAAAAATAATGAGAGATAAAAAGTTGAATAAAAAATTATAAAATTTAAAAAGAGTTAAAATATAATTTTTTTCATATAATTTTTGTTTTGAGATTTAAAAAAGTTGAATTATTTTTTGTGTTTTGTTTGAAAGTTTAGGAAACTTGTAATGATTAGGTAATAATTAGATGAAAAAATTGAATACTTTAAATTGCAAAGTGTTTGAATTTGTGGTATTTGAATATTGAAATGTGATGAGATGATTTGAAAAGTTTGTGAAACCAACTCAGACCTAAAATTACTAGAAGGCCGGGAAAGCTTTGAACCGAACCCGGCCACTGATCCATTACTTATTGCTCCCCACTTTAAAATATTGTTCAAGTGCTCAACTTAGTAGAGGGAAAACATGATATAAAATTTGAAGAATCCAAATGATTCTTTTAGTGGCTTAGGCTCTTAGCTAGCTGGTAATGGTATTAAGCATGATATAAAATTTGAAGAATCCAAATGATTCTTTTAGTGGCTTAGGCTCTTAGCTAGCTGGTAATGGTATTAAACAGATCAGTTTTGCTACTCATCATCCCATACACCACACACTAAATTTTTTTTTTTATTCTTTCTAACCGAATTAAGTTCTTTTACTGATTATCAATTATACACCACACATTTAGTATTAACAGGATCTACAAAATCAGCACATATTACACAAAATCAGCAAAGCATAATTTTAGGATTCAGAAATGTCAGTAGTTACCATACATAGCATTGTATCTATTTAATTGTAATATTTCTCAATGTAAAGATACACAACAGTAATGAGAAGTTTCCACCTTTTACAATTTTAACATGGTATCAGCCTGACCCACGATTCTAAATCCTACCTTTGTCTACTCGTAATATATATTATTCTTAGGTAGAGTTCTTGCTTCAAATAATGGCAAAATTAATTACATTTGGCACTGTCATGCACTCGTACTTTGCAGTTAAATATGGTAATAAATGAAACTCTTAGACTCTATCCGCCGGCAA
Source organism: Juglans microcarpa x Juglans regia (assembly GCF_004785595.1). Lineage (NCBI taxonomy): Eukaryota > Viridiplantae > Streptophyta > Magnoliopsida > Fagales > Juglandaceae > Juglans > Juglans microcarpa x Juglans regia. Next base: position 3,150,986 of record NC_054597.1, read on the forward strand.
CTGTTCTTCCTCGAATGGCCTTAGAAGATATTAAACTCAGTGATCTGCATATTCCAAAGGGTCTATCAATATGGATTCCAGTGCTTGCAATTCATCATAGCAAGGAATTATGGGGCGAAGATGCAAACGAGTTCAACCCGGAAAGATTTGCTTCGAAATCATTCACACGGCCTGGCCGGTTCATCCCTTTTGCTGCCGGCCCCAGAAACTGTGTTGGCCAAGCTTTTGCCATGATGGAAGCTAAGATCATATTATCCATGTTAATCTCGAGGTTGAGCTTCACCATTTCAGAGAATTATCGTCATGCTCCCGTCACTATTCTCACAATAAAGCCAAAGTACGGGGTTCAAGTATGCTTGAAGCCCTTAAACCCTTGAGATTATTATTATTATTATTATTTTGGTGGGGGAGTACTTTGGGATAAGCGTTTCGATAAAGATTACCATTGTATATTTGTTGTCTTTCCTATACATTACTTGTAAGAGTTACATTATATGAAGGAAGCTAGGTCAAAAGAAAATTGAATGAAGCTGCATGCGTGATATATAATTTTGCTTTTGGTACCGTCAGTATCGATATTGGACACTAGTATAGTTATTAGGGGCCAAAAGTACATGAAGCAGTACCTAAACAGTTGGTGCCAAGCAAACTGCTCGAGGGTGGTCTGTTTAATTAGATAAGCCTAGCTAAAATCCCATACAAAAGATTAAAGAAACAAAACCCAAGTGATGATCATGGGTACGTAAAAAGGGCTTCTCCTTTTTTTTAGCTTCGATGCTCACTAGCTAGTTTTCGAAGTTTTTTTTTTTTTCTTTTTTCTTTTTTAATTATTATTACTATTGACGTTGCATCATCATGTTGTTGTCTTCTTCTTCTTCTTCTTTGTTTCTCTTTTGGGTGTCAAAACTTCAAAGGTGCTTTTCCAACCGCTTCCCACAGGAATCTGCGACTCTGCTGCATGCGCGCGCTTTACTACTCAATCTGATCTCGTTGATGCGTTTTTTTTTTTTTTTTTTGGGTCTCCATCTTTTTCAATCTCCCTAGCTAAAATCCGATCCCATGCATGCACGCTCCATATATATATCAACCTGCATGCATTGGCAAACCATCATTAGTGTTTGCCTTTAATTAATTGTGTCATTATAAATAAGGCTATATTCATGACGACTTGATCACTGATGATCAATATTAATAGTCCTAGCTAGCTAACAACTACTTTGTAAGGAATTAATTATAGAATATATATTGCGGACTTAATATTAATGAAGAATTAGCCGCTGGTTTTGCCTGTATTAATCCTAGTCATTCTGATCCAAGCTAGCTAGGCTTTTGATCAGGTTGTGAAGTACGTAAGTAGTACTGGATTAGGCCAAAGTACGTAGGCTTAGGCCATTTATAGTATGCATGCATGGTTTATTAAATTACCTCAGTGTTTATGCTGGTTTTTCCTGTTATCATGTGTAGGTCTCTCTACATATAATGACAAGGCCGAATTATATATATATATATATATATATATATAATATATATATATACACAAGCTGACTCAGTACTGCATGCATCATGTATATATGGTGGAGCTGGTTAAAATTGTGGGGTGGGTGCATGCAGGGGGCCGCTGTAATCCAAGAAATTAAGCTCTTCAAATTATCACCTTGCATGTCCTATCATATATACGTACGTACGATCGAATATATTGCGATGGACAATAAAACCAAGGCGCAGTACTGTTAATTAAGTAGTATATCCTATTATTAGGATTAGATAATATATAAAGTACCTTTGATCCCGTCCTGATGATTGCTAGAATGTGTGGGTCTTGGCGGCAAAAGGTGGTGCATGGGGGTTCTCTCTCTCTCTGGTGTATGTATATGTCCAAAATTCCGAGTCATCACGGACCTTTCCCAAAGAGCTTATAATATGTAGAGTCAAAATTATAATATAATATGCACCTATCTAGTAATTAATAAGTAGTATAAATATAAGGGATATTTGTGTCGCACTTGTACACTCTACGACTGCAGATATTATAATTTTTTATCATAAATATATCATTTGCATTAATTTTTCTTAATGAGCTAAGAAATTTTCTCGACATGTTAAATTATGCCCCACCATTATATTATCTCACGGCCTCCACAGTAGTGGTACTACTACTGATCTCTTGGCCTGCCTCATGGTACATTATTAAAAAATAAATAAAAATAAAAGAGTCATGACTAGATCATTGGTTTTCAAATTATTATCCATGTGGTCCTTTGAAAATTAATGCTGGCTAATTCGATGGTTAACCATATTATATATATATATATATATATATATAATTATACTATTAATTTGTACGTGTTATAACAACAACTAGTGGTTAGTTACATTATAGATAGTGATATCATGTGTATACCAAGTAATGCTACTCATCATCCTAACTTCCATCATCCTTTCATCATCTTATGATGTGGCATTAGGTGATTGAAAATTATTTATTACATTTCACTTGTGAACCTATCATTTAATGACATATCATGGGAAGATGATAGAAGTTTGGATGATGAATATATTTTTTCTTTTTTTAAAGCTTGGTAGGTAATTATATTGAAAATCTTCGCTTTTAATGAAATTGAATTAAGAAATTACTTACTTTTTAAAAGTTTATGATGTTCCTTATTTAATTCAAAATTTAGTTACACATTTTTTCTTTTCAATTTGTTTAGGCTAATTTGGCAAAGGAAAGATCGAGAAGATAGACTCGATCGTAACATGCAGAGATCATATATCATCAGTGACTTCCACCTCATCTTCATGAAGCATGGTCTCCAGTAGTACCCCCACTATATACCATCCCTTGAAATTTATTTAAATTCAACATTAAAATATATATATGTGGTAGACATGAGTTTATTGAGGCATGAATCTTGTTTAGAGATTGATGGGCTTAATTATATATGTTTTTGAAATCTATCCTATTCAAAAAAATTGATTTTATAAATTAGAATAATTATAATTTTCTCTTCCAGTACTCATGATGTGCAGTTCTCTCACAGCTCATAATCGGGCTTTAGAAATATATAGATTTTTCTAACCAAGACTCAACTGGTTTTGATTGGAAATGAAAATTTCAAGAACAATAAATTGTACCCAAAAAAAGAAAAAAGAAAAAAAAAAGCCAAGTCTCTATTAGAACTATCTCCATATATATAAACTTTTAAGGGAGTTTATTGCTTGGGAATGGACATTACAATTAGACTGTAAATGCCCTAGGTAGATGTCCACAGAGACAGAATTAAGTACTCATCTACAAGATAAGATAGTGTAGGCTAAATGCATAAGCCCCAAACATGCATATGAGATTTGTGGAGATTACTTTGTTTCAACTGACCATACCCACGATTCATCACAACACAAACCCCGACCGAGAGAAAATTTTCGAGATTCAAACTCGAACAACATTTGAATTGTCTATACAGGAATCGAATCCGATATTGAAAACCGATTTGTCAATAAACATTCTTGTACTGCGTGAAAATGCTTACAACTCACCCCAGCACAGCAGAGCAGAAATGTTTCTTTTAGTTCCCATATAAACAATCTCATGGCAGTCATCAGGTGATAACTGAGCCTCTAAGCACCCTGTCAAACTCCTAATTTGGCCAACAAAACTAAAAGATTTGAACACAAGAATTAATTAAGGTACAAAATTGCCGAAATCAGGGTCAGTATTGGTAGCCTTGCTGCGCAGTGATGTTGTGGTACCCGCCATGCGGTACATTAATGTTGGAGTAGGATCCTTGCCGACTGCTCAAATGGTAGGAGCTTTGCTGAGCATTCAAGTTCTGGTTGTACCCGTGCAGAGCATTCATATTCTGGTAGGAGTTCTGCTGAGAATTAACGTTTAGTCCAGCAGAACCCATGACAGACTGAAGATTACTCAGTGCTGCATTCGAATGCTCAGAAGAACCGTGGATCGCGACAACACCTCCAGTGCCACCAACTTGAGAGTCTCGTAGCTTCACACTTGCTCCACCAATCTGAACATCAGGAAATAAAAACCTCAAGATTCTACATAAAGAAGACCCGAATATGATATTGTCTTATGACAAGCTGACAATTAAATAAATATGAGATATTTGGGAATTCTACCAACGGTGAAACATTCTGCTTTCATTTTTAAAGCATTTGAAATTACTAGTCTGGCACCTCAATGAAATGGAGAATGGTGTTATTAAGGACAGTTGCAAGGCATATTGAAATGGTGAGATCTGTGAGCCCACAAGCAAAGTACAAACCAAGGCTGCACGTTTTGGAGATGACAAATTCAGCATTCAAAGAAATTTGAACAATAATGACCTTGCTGTTGAGGTGATGCAATTGGCATAAACTTTTACACTGTATATACTCCTTTCAAACTGTAAATACATGAAATAAAATCCAACCACGCAAGCACATGGCTTTGTTGTCATATTTGAACTCATCCAATTATTAAAGGTTAAAGAATTCTAACATCCAAGGAAAACCACATCAATGATTCCCAGTCGAACACCATTTTACCAAAGTTCTCACCTGCTAATAGGCCATAGGGTTGTGCAACATACCTCACCAACATGGGAAATGCTGCTCCTTCCTGATCCAATGACAGAATGGATTGCGCTGTTTGGAATCTTAATATCCAAAGCACTATTAACATTTGAATATCTGGAACAAAAAGATAGCCGCCATCTCAATCATGATGATTAATCACGAAGTTTACATAAATTAAGACTTTGAATGGCACACTACCCAGTAGCAGCTGGCAGAACTGGATAGCTCTGAGGTTCGTATTCGTGTCCATCAACCTTCAAGAGCATCAACTCTATTTCAGCTATCATGGTGGGCATGTATTAAAGTAGTATCTTAATCAATAATAAATAAGAAAGATAAATTTGCTCATGAATTATGAGCACAGTTAAGAACCCTACAAATCAGATGTCAGTCTCAGATGGCAAGTTTTTTTTAATATGTTAAAATTTTATTCATAACCAATAGAGAGAAACATGGGCAACATCAACGTACACTGGGAGGTTACTTTGAATCCAGCTTTATTTTATTGGCTACTTCGAATACAGCTATGAAGTAGAGGGCAACAAGGCTTGGGCTTTCCTTGGGTAGACATAATCAACCTTATTGAAGCATTACACCTGCTATACCAGAAACTCCATGCAGGGGATTTTCTAATTAGGCATTTTAGATGGCCTTCCACAAAATCATTTAACTATCAATCAAGGGGCAAGTGGTAGACAACTAGACATCCTCAACATAAGATGGGTGTTAGGGTAACAAGCGCAGGTTGGATGGCACAGTGGCAAGGGCAAAAAGTTACAACAGAATGCAAACAGGTAGCATAGAGGAAATTGCCCTATGATATACAAGCAAGCAAGCCCGTGCACACACTCACAATAGACGAAAAAATGTACCTCTAGAGGATCATATCTATCAGAGCTACCAGCTCCAATAGTGCCAGACGGTGGGAGCCCTCCAACAGGTATGCTTCCTCCCCAACCAAATTTCTGGGCAGACCTAACAGGAGCAGTTTCTGCTCCAGCATTTCGCAGGGTTCTCACTCTTAGTCTTGATGCAATCTCTGCCAATGCATCTTTGGCAACCCCAAAATTCCCAGATATCTAAATGACAAAAAGTTCAGACATTTAGCGTGGATAAATGCAAGGCACAAAAAATTAAAACAATTAGAACACAGAATTCAGCAAATAGCATATATATATATATATATATATATATATATATATAAAGATCGTAAAAAATGCATGTTCACTTATCAAAAAAAAAATTGCATGTTGCCCCATCACCTGCACAAGCTCTTCATTTTCAGCTGCACACTTAGGCTTGTCGTCTTTGGAATAAACACGAATGTCTGCTTGGGTTCTCCATCTCATCTCATTAATAACATGACCACCTTGACCAAGAATGCAACCAACCTTACTCGCTGGGACAAGAAGCCTTGTAATAATATTGCCTCTTTTAGAGTATTCACTAGCTTTATTCTGAAGCAGAAGAATTGCCTCAATGGTCTGTGATCTTGGGTTCCAGAGATCCTGAAACAACATAAGCACAATGATCCACCAATAATAGTCTAGTACATTGGCGACAACAAAATCCCATCAATGCCAACAGTGAAAAAATAATGCAAATGAATTAATGAAGAGATTTGAAAGAGGGGTATGGTCAACATGTACAGAAAAGGCAGACCTCAATAGCAGAGACATAAATCACACGTTCATCCGATTCGACTGACACATCCGGAACATTTATATTGGCGCCTGTCTCATGCTCTAACTGTTTCATGTTAAAACCTCCCTTGCCAATCACCCAACCGATTCTCTCAGCTGAACACAAAATTTTCATAGAGAACTCAGCTGAACCTTCGCTACCAGGTCCAGGAGGAGGAACACCATTGAAACCCCTTGGTACAGATTCAGAATGCGGGTTTCCATATCCCTCCATCCATGGCCTGGGTGGCAGACCATGGGAACTAGGGTTTTGATGGGACTGCATTGGATTTTCCGGTGGAAGCATGGGACCTCCAGGAGGATGAAATCCTTGACCTCCCACAGGCAAAGGGAAAGCCAGCGGAGATTTTACCTTGCGTGCCTTCTGGTGCAATAGAGTTGATACTTCATAAAGTGCTCTCTTTGCCACATCTTGTTTTCCAGCTATCTGCAACATACCTTCCAAAATTACAAATTGTTGGGAGTTCCAAGAAAAACCGGAATTGTCTAAACAGATTTCCAAATATGAGCACACTCAGAAATTAAAAAAATGGATGAAAGAAATAACAAACTGAACATAGATATTCAAGTACAGGAACAAGGAAAAATACAAAACATAGTAATATGAGAAGAGCAAGACAAAATATTCTCTGATAACATAGTAGCATCTTTGCATCAAGACGTAACTTTTTAGGAGCAAACTTCACTTCATGGCGTGTGCATATGTGCATACATGCAAATGTCAATTCATATGGAGAAGCACTCACACAGAGACAAAAAGCATGGACTGAACCAAAGTAGGAAAAGCCATAAGTTAGATGACAATAATGTTCCGCACTTCTTAAAAAACACCAAACCCACTCAGCCTTGTCCAGAATTAACATAATACTCAGGAACCTGTTTCAAAGTAAAACTAGATGAAGTTATTCACATTTTGTGCCACTAATATTGGGGCCAAAAGAAAGCCAAGACTTTTACCACATAGTACACTCAAAATGGACAAATAGCATAAACTGGGGAGAACCAACTTCAAAGTCACCACACCAAACATGTCAATCCATGGAGATAAAACATTAAAAATCAACAACCAAATAAAGTCAATTGCCAACTCACTCCAAAACCTTCAAATCTTGGTGTGCGGGATGAACGAGCATGAAACCTGATTCAATGGCCATAGAATGATGGTTTGAGAAAAAAAGCCCAAGACCAAGAATTTGAAGCTCATCTCAACCAAAGAGATCGAATGTAAGATGCTCTTTTCGTCTGGGTTTGGTGCTCATTTCTTTAGCACCTTAGCTACATCAACATTTGGGTCGTTTATGTAGGTATAAGATCTGCTCAATATCGGGGTTCGGATCTGTATATATAAAAGCTTCTCAGAACATAGATTTTTTATTTTTTAGTAGCTGCTTCTTAGAACATAGAATGAGAGCCTATTATCTTTCTTAGAATTGATACATAATGGATAGAGATTCACTGCTTGAGTCTGTTTATTGTGTGACATCTCCATCTTCTTTCTTTAATTTTACCCACCTTATCATTATGCAACTAGAAGCAGACAAAAGAATCCACTCCTTTACACCATAGCAATCATATTTCACCAAGCAATCAACAAGAAGATGGTTTGTGGTGGCTACCCGCTGAGAAAGGTGCATTCTCGGTTCGTTCATTTTATAAAGCTCTTGCCCAAGAGCCCAACACTCAGCTTCCGTGGAGAAGGCTTTGGAGGAACAAGGCGCCCCCCAAAGTTGCTTTCTTCGTGTGGACAGCATCTTTGGGTAAAATACTCACGACTGAAAATTTGAGGAAGCGGAGGGTTATTATAGTAAATTGGTGTTGTATGTGTAGGGGTGGGGGTGAGTTGGTAGATCATCTTCTATTGCATTGTGAGATTGCAAGGGCTTTATGGTATGAGGTACTTAGTAGGGTAGAGTTGGCTTGGGTCATGCCAGAGAATGTGGTGGCAGCGCTGGCCAGTTGGCCAAACATTGGAGTTATGCATTAGATTAAAGGGGTTTGGAAGATGATTCCAATGTGTATCATGTGGAGCCTGTGGCAGAAACGTAATGTGCGGACATTTGAAGACAAGGAGAGATCGCTAGAGGAACTGTTAGCATCATTCTATAGCACTCTTTGTATTTGGGCCATTGCTGTTGATTTCAATGGCATGGCCCTTCATGATTTTCTTGTCTCTCTGGCACCCTCTTAATCAGGGCTCCCTATTGTACATACTGGTCTAGGCCTATTCTTTGAGTAATATAACTTTCTTACTTATCAAAAACAAAAATATATTTCACCAAGCACAATACTTTTCAAATCGAAGTACAAATACTAAAAGAAATGCCAAAACTACAAAAACCAGCCTCAGTTACTATTCTTGACACTATCAAGGGAAGTAACTTGTAATAACCGAATGAAAGCGTTAGTCACATCTGCACTATAACCCCACCATATTTTTTTATAGGTAATAAAGAAATTTTATTCATAGGAAAATGAGGCATAGCCCAAGTACACAGGATGTATACATAAGTACCTAACTAGAGTTTAGGTTTACAACCGAAAATAGAAAATCATGGACATTAAGTCCATTAAAATCAATGACCCCCGCCCATAAGAACAAGGTTTTAAAGAAGAAAACTTAGAGCTTATGAATATCTTTATAACTAACCCACTCTGTGACTTACTCATTTATTCCAATATGGGATTGGGGTGTTACATAACCCAATGTCTACTTTCATTGATTTAACTCATCCTGGATCAAACTATAATCCTTTTTCACCATGTTATCCTAGCCTTTCCACTTCAAGTTTGGTACCTCCAACCTGCATCAAAAAGCCTTACTTAATGCTGTCAAGAATTTCCAGCGCCTTCTTTCACTAATTCCTAAGCAATCACACCTATGAAACCCTTCCACAAGCCCTCACCATCATAATCCGGGTCCCCCCACCACTGTTGCGAAAGAGACCCCTTAGGTCAACATTAAGACTGTCCTCTGTCAAATCACCTACTCCAAGTCACACAATTAAAATTAACCTCTTCATCCTAATCCAACATATCATGCAGGGGATACTACATTGTTTAACGTGGGAAAAGTTATTTCTAGGTTAAACACTCAATTCCACCAACAGAAGATACATCAACCAAAAGAAATAGTGGTAACAGAAAAATCCGAGAATTACTTTATTGCCCCTCCCTCTTAACAAAAAAAGAAAAAAGAAACTGCAAAGGTGCAGCACCACATGCACCTACGAAGACTGAAAGATGTTTCAATACAAGTTATCTCAAAGAATAGTGTAGTAAGTCTAAAATCATGGGGATAAAGGCTAAGAGGTGGAGTTGATAAGATTTGCTGGAGTCCTTCCAAAAGATAGACCTTTGAGATCAAGTCTTTCTACCTCATGCTCTTCCCCTAATATAGACCTCCTCTTTGTAAGACTATTTGGACAAATAAGAAGCTGTCAAGGAAGCAGTCTTTGACTGGATGGCAACGTTAGGGAAGATCTTAAGGGTGGATAATTTGAGGAAGAGAACGGTTGTAATAAAGGACTTTTATTGTATGCAAAAAGATGGGGGAAGAAAGCACGGATGGTATTATTCTTCACTGCAGGGTATGGAATCTATGGGCATTGATATTTCATAACTTTGGGATTGAGTGGATCATGCTTCAGAATATAGTGGTATCCTTCAACTAACACTTCATTCCAACCAATAAAGATGCATGCTCACTATGTCAGTTTCTACTACAGAAATTTCATTTCACAGGCTCAAAAGCAAATCATGAATATTCGGATTTAAAAGCGCAAACAATAGGAACCTAACCTGCACCAATTCATCAGTGCTCGTAGCACATGCAGGAAGATGATCTGCAGGTAAAATGCGTATATTTGCACCCGTCTCATTCCGTAACCTTTGAATAACATCTCCACCTTTCCCAAGAAGACACCCTACCATGTGATTTGGAACTAATAGTCGTGCAGTGACAACATTGCTATCATTATCGTCACCAGATGTCATGCCATCAAAGAGATCCTCCTCAATAATCCTGTAATGAACTTTTAAGAGAGCATCCTGGGCAGCACAGTGAGGCTCCATCGGCTCCGTTTCATCCTCTGCAATTGAATCTTCGTCATCATTCTGTTTACTAGAAACTCTGTCAGGAGAACTATAAATAATAATCACTCTATCCTCTGAACCGGGGACAGGATCGGCAACTGTAATCCTTGCCCGTGTCTCTTCTCTCAAAGCTTTGACTATGGTGCCACCCTTTCCAATAACACAACCAATTTTTATAGCTGGGCAGAGTATACGGTAGACAGTGTCAACAGAATGAGACTCCCCTGACGATTGTTCACGGCTTGAATTATTCCACTTTCCATTCTTGTTGCCTCCTTTTTTCTTAAATTGGATGCTGGGATGTTTCTTGAAAAAATTCCGCTTGTTCCCATTCATCCTCCCAAGGGAACCAAACAAGATCAGAACCTAAAAAATAACCAAGAGATCATGACTCGGCTATTTTGGTCTTTGTGTTTTTTACTTTTCACTGAAATCTAGGCAAATGATTGGATGAAAAGTAGCATATGGATTTTTTTTTTTTTTTTTTTTTTTTTTTTTTGGAGATTGAAAGATGTTTGGATTGAAGTTTTAAAATTTTGTTTGAAATGATTTTAACTAAGTATTAACCAAATATGGCCAGTCTCTAGAACAAAAAATAGTCAAATAACCAATACAAAAATGCATACAAATCAATATAAAAACACACAAACAGTCCCCCTGCTTTACTATTTTCAATCACATGCACACACACACAACAGGAACCTCTGAATATTCAAAGTAAATAAAAGCCCCACAAATCGCATCGCTTCCAATGTATATAAAAGAAGCAATGCTCGTAAGTTCTTCGCATTCTATACTTATTTCAATTCTTATATTACTCTCACCAAGGACAGGCTTCATATGTGCACGGGTGAATTCAAAGATAACAAATTGCAAATTGAGTAAAACGATCATTAGGCTAAATTATTAAAGTTTAACTTGAACTGAATCCATTTTTTTCTAGATCATCCCAAAAATAAATTAGAATTCAGATTAATGTAAAGAACGAGGGTCTAGGTTTTCAGAGAACAGTTCAACTTTTGCATTAATGAAGTTAGAAATAAACCCAACAAAAAGGGAATAGAATCTTGAGATAGAAAGGGCGAGAGCAGCGGACGTACCAGAGGGGAGTCTGGGAGAGTTATTTGAACAGTCAGAGACTCAGAGAGAGTAAAAAAATCAGTTCCCCTCGCAAGGTGGTGGCGGGGGACGAGAAAGCCGCGCCGGGGGTTGGGGGTGGGCGGAAGGGCTTGTTAATAGGGCTTTCTCCTAGCTTTGAATTTTTTTGCAGGGCAAATGGGCTTTTCGATGCTTCCGCTGCAATAAGACCAAAACCGTGTGCGTGAAATATGGGCCTTTCGAGTAACTTATTTTTTATGTGCTTTCAAATTATAGTTATAGACGAGCTCAACAATTTCTTCAATAGAAAACAAAACGAAAGCATTTTATTAAAGTAAAATTAAGAGGAAAATTATTCATATCAGTCCATAGCCGCAGCACGTCTCATGTGCTGCTGTAAAAAAATAAAAAATAAATAAATAAATAATGTGTAGAGTGCTGTGACTATAGACTGATGCGTAGAATGATTCAATTAAGAATGCAGAAGAAGATTGAGTAGACCTCAACAAAAACCACCTTATAATAATTGTTTTGCATAAAACAAAAACAAAAACAAAAAATCCAACAAGTTAAACTCAAACTCTTGTTTCTTGGCTATGAGGAGACTGCTAAACAAAGTAAAGCCTCGTTTAAACAATGAGATGAGATAATATGATTTTAGATGAAAGTTGAATAAAATATTATTATAATATTATTATTATTTTAATATTTAAAAATTTTTAATTATTTATTATATTTTATATAAAAATTTAAAAAAATTATATTGACGAGATAAAATCGTTTTTATATCAAAGGAAACCTAAATCGCAATCAAGTTCATGGAATATTAGGATGCAATTTGAAGCCGCAAACGATTAATGGGATGATTCTCAAATGAGAGATGCTTTGTCTGCACAAAAGTCAATTTAGTGCCTATTCGGAATTGCCGTTGGAAATTGAGCTTTTCTTAATAACGCTTTTTAATTATAGATTTTTACTGAAAATATTTAAAATATTATTTACTATTTAGTAAGCATGCACCTAAAACGCGTTTAAAGTTTAGTTATTGTAGTATTTTTTTTAAAATGTGGTATTATCCATATGAGTTTTTTAACAAAATCTTCAATTTGATATTTTTTAAAAAGAAAAATGATAATTACAGTTGTGAATATACAAGCGATATGTAATTATTTTAAAAATAAATAAATAAATATGAGATTTACATGAAAAGAACTTAATTTTTTGATTATAGACTATAGACGACAGAATCCCACGACTATATATAGCATTAAAGATCTCTCCCCCGAATAAAGCCCACCCCAGAAAAATAGCCGTCACCTTCTCCTTAATTTAGCCCCGTAACAACATATATACAGCACATTAAACAACCCAATGTCCCAACCCATGCACAAACAAAAGTCTGTGCATGCAGGCACCATGCGCAGCCGAATTTACTTTGTGTACTCGCACGAGACTAGACTGCTCACCTTTTCCAGCACTACTTTTGCTAAAGTAGTGTGCATATATACGTTTCCAAAAACTAAAAGAACAACCATCATCGGCAAAGTTGATGGAGATTTCGTCACAAAGTTTGACAAGTATCCCTGAATCCGCAAAAGCCAAAAAATAAAAAAAGGTGCAATAAAAAGATCAGCATAGAGGTCACCAAGATTTACTTCCCTCTGTTCCATTAACACTTCTATATTTGCGAACCCACATTTATACACCTCCATCGCATAGGGTAAAGAAAGGAAAGACCAACAACAAAACTAAAACCCAAAAGAAATAAATTTAAAAATAACAAATAAAACAAAAAACGAAGGGTCATGATCTCTTGTATGGGAAATGGACAATGCCGATCTGAACCGTCAAAACTGGACTTTGACTCCTTTTTTTTACGTTACTTGGGCTTCACTGAATTAAGCCGCGGTAATTGAGCCCCAGCTCCATCTTACACGCGCCGAAACCCGTCGAGCCACTAGCACAAGACTCCATCTTTCTCTTCTTCACTGGAACCAAGAGGTTGGTTCGCGACACCGGCTCGAATCCCAGGGTCAGCTCCAGAGGTATCTCGCTTTCCTGATTTTGCTCATTGGGCTCCGGGATGGACTCCGGCTCGGTTAGGAACAAGACCGAGTCCTCCACCGTCTCAACGGAGATCATGCTCTCGGTATCCTTGCTCTCGCCCTCCACGTTCGGGGCCAGAGACGACTGGTGGCTCAGCGACGACTCGTGACTGGTCGACCCGTTCAAACCGTTCAACTCCTGCCCACAGCACCCAACATCCCACTTTAGCTTCGCGTCCCGTGACGAGTCGTCAACAGCGCCGAGCACGACCTTGCTGGCTCTAGGTTTGATCACGGAGCGCTTGAAACGGCACCGGCTCTTGACCCGGTGGGGATCGTTGGATGCGGCCGAGTTCTCGTCCTTGGACACATGACGAATGTCGTAGGCCTTGAGGGGCGGTCCGTGGTCGCTTGCCGCTGCCTCGGAGGTGATCGTCGTAATCGGCGATCCCTTTAGCACGGCCTCCACGGCGGTTTGGCAGAGCTGCCAGCTCCCGGACCATAACAACCCGACCGACCCATAAATGGGGTTCACCATCCTCCCACATGCCTCATATAGCAAAGACCTGAAAATCGCTGTAACCCAAAAACAGATCAGAAATAAATTGTTAATCTCTGCATCTCAGAAAAGAAAATAACACGTAAAACTAGGAAGTATTTTTTTGTTTAATCTTAGATAGTACAAAAAAGAAACGTGGGAGATGGCCGGAGTAGGGGGGGCTAACCAGGGCGGAGTTGTTCGGGGCCAGCGTTGATGAGGTTCATAAGGCCAGCGCGGCCGTAGAACTTGGCAAGGAAGACGGTAGCGTTGGCTTGGGACTCAGGACTCTTGATCCACTGCAAACAAGGTCTTATACTGCAATTTTCACTACAACCCTTGCGAAGGACCCGGCACCCATTGCAGCTCATACGCATCTTCGGTCTATCTCTCTCTCTCTACACAAAGCGAAGAAAGTACAGCACAGAAAGGAAGAAATGAAGAAAAGGAGCAGAAAGCGTTACTACGAGTAATACTGATATTTCTGCTGCTGTGGTGTTCTGGTGGGAGCCTGAAGGAGAATTTCAGGAAAGATGTATTTAAGAGAGGGGGCGTGGGGTTGGCAGAGCAATGAAGAGTATTATATATATATTATATATATATATATATAGTTTATATAATTTAGGGGCCGCTGGGTTTTCAGGGACTGGGGTACGCAGTTGTTTTCAGGTTTCCGAGAACACTGGTTTCCACAATCAAGGAGGTTGGGCATTGAACCACTTTATTTAGGACGGAGAATAAATAAATAAATAATATTATGAAGGAAATGGAATGGAAGTCGGAGCACTCTCCGTTACAGCGCGTGGCCATGGACTACCCAATCATGGGACTCCGACTATGTTCTCATTGGGGCGTAAGTAAACCCACGTAACAACACAACAAAGGTCTTGTGGCTATTTACCACGAACCCCACATTGCATTTCTTTCGGCTTTTGTGGCCCAAGATCAACCTCGTCTGCATCCGTAAATTACAATCCTCGCCGGAGGCAGAAAAAAGTAACGGGTGATGAGGGTAATGTGGTAATTTAGTGAGAACGGGCCTAGTGGGTGGTGTACGTGGTGCAAGGTGGAGGGAGGCATGCAAGTGGGTACAAAAGTTCAGGAAGTAAGAGATAGGCGCGTGTCGTACACGTAAATGTGTCAGAGTGCGGTCGAATCGCCACATATCGTGGGGGTGTGGGGGGACTGGCCCACCAGAAGCTCAAGCCTCAAGCTCTTTCTATTGTTCTGAAAATAAAAATTTAGAGGAAAGGGCTTCCTGGTTTTCGGGAAGTCGTATTGGGTCTAAAACTGCTTTTAAAGCAAAACCGGCGACCGGTTTCTGGTTTTGGCTCTGGTACTATGGGCGCAGTACAATAACCCCCATTAGCCAACGGTTTTGCCACCCCACTTCCCCTCCTTTCGTATTTCTAATTTCGTGTGCTTGGCTAGCTTATCTTCGTAGACTGGTACACGTCGCCTCAAACATGACACACGTGAAAAACAACCTGGGATTTACCTGGAAAGTCTACGTTTCAAAGACAATTTATAGATGTTATTTTTTTTTTTAAAATAAACTATGTGTAACTTATTTATTTTCAAATTACATCTAACATTATTATTTATAATTACTGTAATTGAATTTTCTCCATATTATTTTTCATTCGATTATGTCGGTATAATTTGGATACAGAAATAGCTAGTGTGTGAGCTCTTATCATTAATTATTATCTATAGGCAATGTAACACCAATATTAAAACACAGTAAATTCCATATATTACGTTTATTTCTCTCTGAATTATATAGAGTTTTAGACCTAAAATTATAAAACAACTTCATTGTTGTCGAAGCATGCTAGTTTGTTGTTTCCAACCACCTTTGATTTTTTATAGAAATTGGGTCGATCACCATGGAACTTGTCACTATAGATATGACTTATGAGACCCGCAACATAAATTTCTCTGGTTTCATTCGAATTTATCACTACATGGTATTTATTTTTATTTTTTTTTCAATCGTTTATATTATTGCCTGCATTAATATATACGATCGTATATAATTTATTTATCTTTTTCACTCCTATAGTAACAATAAATCTTGATCTCATTAATTATGATATCCATACAAATAAATTTAAATCCATTGCAATCTCCTACCCGAATTGCAAGAATACACGTCACAATTATATTTATACCACTCATTTTATCTTGTTGACATATCACTATATGGTGATGCAACGTGATTTATTAAAAAATTAAAATTAAAAATTAAAAACACAAACATAAAAGCAATGCTAGTGGAAATTTAGAATTGTAATTTTCCTCTTTTTGAATTTTTGAAAGTCATTTTGTATTGAATATAAATTTTTTTATTTTTTTAATAAGTTGTGTGGCATCACATGGTGAAGCCACGTCAATGAAACAAAATGAGCGGTATATTAATTGAGACGACACACAAGTATTACTCTTTCTACACTCTTATTGTTCGGATTGCTTACAATGATACGAATTATTCCCATGGTAATCCGTCAAACACCAAAGGTGTGTATGCTTTCAAATACTTACAAAAAAAATTGAGATTATTTTTAAACTCTGTAAATAAAATCATATTCCATATATAAAAAGTTATATTGTTTAGCTCGAGGGTGTTGATATTTCGTTTCATAATAAAAATTTTAAATGATCATTGGCTATAGATAACA
Source organism: Juglans microcarpa x Juglans regia (assembly GCF_004785595.1). Taxonomy (NCBI): domain Eukaryota; kingdom Viridiplantae; phylum Streptophyta; class Magnoliopsida; order Fagales; family Juglandaceae; genus Juglans; species Juglans microcarpa x Juglans regia. The sequence continues at coordinate 3,167,718 of NC_054597.1, forward strand.
TATTGATGAATCAAACTTTTTATGAGTTTATTTTTATTGATAAATAGACCAATAATTGAAGCACTATAGTTTTAACTACAATTTAGTTTTCAATCAATAAAATGAATCATGAAAGGATACTGGGCCTTATTTGCTTTCGCAGATGAGATGAGATGAGATGAGATGATATTAAAGTTTAAAATTTAATAAAATATTATTATAAAATATTTTTTTAATATTATTTTTATTTTAAAATTTAAAAAAATTGAATTATTTATTTTATTTTATGTAAATATTTAAAAAGATTATAATAATTGGATAAGATAAAATAAAATGAAGTGAGTTTTAACCATATTTAATTTGTCTGTACTTTACATGATGTTAGAACAGATCACAAGAACGCCGGTTGGTGAAGAAAATTGAATTCATTCGAAAACCCTCCCAATTTGTCCCCCGTCAATTCAATCATTTTATTATTATTACTATTTAAATGAACAAAAAAAACCCAAAAGTACTGAACTGCCGGGAGACATTAGTGTGCATGGTTATAAGCAATAATGAAATATGTAGAATGTTATGCATCATTTACTATTTATTATATTATATTTTATAATTTTTTTATAGAGTGTAGGATGTAAGATGGTGAATAGTAGTTGATGAAAAGAATTTTTTATGAGAATTTTTCATGAGGGGTTACCATAATTAATATTACTCTATTCATTATTGTTATGTCATTTAATTAGTTCCCTAATTTAGTAATTAGTAATTACTCTATAATTAATGTATACTTGGAGTACAAGTCTTGAGATATATTAAGAGATAAACATACTTTTTATTTTATTTAAAACAGATATAGCATTTATTGATTTAGATTCAAATTATTTCATACGTTAATAATTTTATTTTGAGTAATGGTACATGCAGTTGTAGAATGTGCATACAAGTACCGTGCAATTCTTTTGAAAAAGAGTGGTGTTCACTTTTAAAAAATTAATTTTTTTTTTATGTAAATTCCGTATTTATTCATTTTTTTAAAAGTGATTGCATGATTTTTATGCATTCACGACTATAACTATTATTTCTATTTTACTTTTTATTATTTTAAAAGAACGAGAGATGTGAAAATTCGACTCTAGAGTACCCATCTCTAATAATTACGAGAACTGTACACAAATGGCAAGTGGCCAGTTACAATTTGATTGAAGTATTTAATTAAGTAGCATCTTTAATTTTTGTTCTGTAATTCACTACATTAATACATGGATAATGCTATATATACCGTATTAGAGTGTGCAATCTGAATCTACCAACCTTCTCAAATTGTATTTATTAATGCACTATCTGCATGCAGTTAATTCCTTGGATCTCTCTGATGTGTACTTTACTTATATAGAGTTTACTTATTTAAATTTGGATTTCCCTACACCAGGTCAACTGGGTTTTTCTAGAATGTGATATATTCACAAAACCTAATTAAGAGGCACCATATATATATATATATATATATAAAGGCGAGAATTTGGAGGATTTCAATTCCTCTCATCTTAAATAGAAGTATGAGAAAATGTATAACTTAATTGGGTAAATTATTTACACGGGGGAGAGAGAGAGAGAGAGAGAGAGAGAGAGAGAGAGAGAGAGATCACATTCTAAATTGGACTTAGAATTAGATTTAACCATGATCAGAGATTCAGTAGTGATCTCTACTCTCATTTAAGCTACTTTATAGCATGAGAATGAAAAAAAAAATGTTTGGCTTGACTTAAAAAAATTGTAAATTTAATTCTATATTATATATTTATTATTATTATAGCCTTGTCGGATTAAATCCCAAATTCATTTATTTTCTTGGCATACGGCCGAATAGGAATATTATAATAATGATAGAAATTGAGTTATTTTAGTTATATATTCGTTTATTGCATAAAAATATTCTATAAATTAGCTAAGACTAATCTATTAATTATGTTCTACTTGTATATAGGGGTAAAAACTGAAACCGAACTGATAACGTGTAAACATGTATAAAACCGGTCGGTGAAGAGGTAGAAAACCGGCAACATCGGTCTTAGGGTAAATCCGGTCGATTCACTGGTGTCTTGTCAATGGCGCGATGAGAGAGAGATAGAGAGATGAGAGGTGGCCCACCGCCCTACTACGTGACAAAGAGAGGAATGAGAAACTGAGAAAGTGAAGAGTAAGAGTGTGTTTTGATGTTGAAGTGAGTTGATAAAATATTATTAGAATATTATTTATTATTATTATTGTTTTGGGATTTGAAAAAGTTGAATTTTTTATTATATTTTATATTTGGATTTGAAAAAGTTATAATGATGAGTTGAGATGAGTTGTGTTTCCAAACGAAGCTAAAGTGAAGGGAGAAATGAGATTGGAAGAATAAGGGGGAGGGGAGGGGTATTCAAGGCCCAATTCTAAATGACGTCGTTTAGTTTAAATTTTTTTTTTTCTAAAACATTGTGTAAAATGACATCATTTTAATTAAAATATTATATATATATATATTATATTGGCCGGTTCAGTAGTTTGAACATGGTTCAAACTTGGACTGAATCAACCGACGTCAGTTTCATCAAATTCCCTCCACCTGCCGACCAGTTCTCCATTAGTTCTTGCTGATTCCTGACTCTAGCTGCTAGTTTCCATAAGTGCTGGCCGGTTCTATCAATTCCTATACACCCCACTTATATATATGTCATGTGTATTTCATATTACACATACAATTAAGTATATAATTTTTCTTCTTCTTGAGAAAATAGTCATGCAGAAGATTGTGAGACAACATCATAGGGTTTTTAAATTGCAAGTCATGCCAAAGAGAGAGTAGATTGGTAGGTATATGAACCATCAAAGGTGAATGTTGCATCCAATCAAAATTCATTATTATTTATTAACATATGATATATTAAATTATAAAATTTATTTACTATAAAATAAATTTAATATAGATAATGTCGATTCATAAATTTACATGTAAACCTAACTTTTCTAAACAAAACTTTGATGCCTGGATAAATATAAAGAAAAATTATTCTCATAAGTTATTATTCACTATTTCATTCCTTACACTCTATAAAAAATACCATTACACTTTATAAAAACTCTCCCACACTCTATAAAAAAAATTATAAGTATAAAGTGTGAAAGTGAATAATAATTGATGTATAGATTATTCAGAAATAAAATATTGATTGAGGAAGTGGTTGATTGAAGTTTAAATGGGATGAAAAAGTCATTATTAATATTTTTTTTGAAACATAAATAGTAATAATTTATTTATTCCAGGTCAAACTGTTCGAATTTATTTGTTTTTCTTAACAAAGACAATCTATAATAATGAGCAAAAATAATTACAAGGAAACATTCAGACCGACAAATAATGAGGTGCCGAATAAAATTGTTTTCGATACTGCCTTTGTATTTATAATTTTCCGGGAAACGACGAGAAAATACATGTGGATGAGGTCAGGGCTAGGGGGGGGGGTGTGAAATGTAATGATGCCTGCCCCATGCAAATGCAAAAGAGTCCAAAAAGTCATGCGTTAGGCGGAGGAAGCGCGTGGCGTAGCGTCCAGACATGCAGATCAGTACTATTTAAGCATGGAAGCGCCACGTATCATTGGAACCCCACCGCCTTTCCTTCGCAAAAGGTCCTGTTTTATGGGAACTCGAATTACGACTATCCCCGCCTTTGGCATTCACGACCGGCCACCGAGCTTTTCTATATCCGATGTATGGTCGTATAATGTCAACAAAAATTCAGAAGTCCTGTTTTTATTTTTTATTTAGCTTATTATTGTTGAATATAAATATAATTTTTAATCACATAACAATATGTGATGAAGTGTCATTTATTAATATAGCGAAGATTTTGTAATTTCGAATTCCAAATTAAAATTGAAAAAAAAAAAAAACTGATCAAATGGCTCTTATAATATTGCACGTAAATTTTATAAGTATAAATTATTATTATTATTATTATTATTATTATTATTATTATTATTATTGACATTGACTTTGGATTCCATGAGATTGTAATGTAGCTATAAATATATTAGAGTGGCTATCGCTTTCCAATTCATTTTATGTTGGCATCTAGCAAGGATTCTCGCAAGCTACCGTCGAACTTTATAATATATGTTCGATTTGCGAGCACCATTTACACATTATTAATGATATTTAGTCTTCTTTTTCCCTCCCAACTTTGTAGAATATAACGTGATACATGAAATTCTTGTTTTATTCCCTTGTTCCCAGATTTCTTGTCTCAACTCGATCCGATCCCACCGCTACTTCGACAATAAATAAATAAATTACATATGAACACAACAATATGTAAAGACGTTCTTAACCGAATCTAGCAAAGTCATGCCACTCGAACAAATTTTTTTTATAAAATTCGTTAATGTTAATGTTTTACACGACCAAGTTTTTTTTTTTTTTTTTAAAGGACGGTACCTCAAATTTATTGATAGCCCTCACTTATGGTGGGAGAAAATCATGATTACGGGCAGACATCTAGGGGTCATAGATAATCATAAAGGACTAAAACTCAGGCATCAAAAGGGCCTAATATAAAGCAACAAGTCAATCAACAATAAAGCAAGCCTTAAAAAACTAACAAGTCTGACAAATCTTGCAGAAAAACATCAGCTCGTACTGATAAAAATAATAACAAAGAAAACAAGTGCAAAGTAACACATACCTCACTATGAAATTCGAAAATAAGGGATTTCAATTATGTCCATGTGAATAAGACCCCTCAACGTACTGGGCAAAGGATCTCTATCTTCAATCTAGTCTATGTTTACACCTTCAGCTCCATGCTTAGCTAAAAAATCAGCCACAACATTTTCTTCACGAAACACATGACTCACTCTATAAACCATTCTTCCCAAACAGGTCTGAAGCTCGTTCCAAAATTCTTTAAGATACCAAATATTACATTGTCCCCTAGTAAGCCATCTAATAAGAATTTGAGGGTCTGTCTCAATGTGGACTTGATGAAACCCTAATTGACAACACCTTCTAATTCCTTCCAACAGACTTCTCATTTCGGCAAAGTTGCTTGAGCCATGGCCTAAGCATACCGCAAAAGCCACCGGGAATCTTCCACCATCATCACGTATAACAACCTAGCTCCTGCCGGCCCTGGATTATCCAAACTGCTACTATCTGTATTAAGTTTTACCCAATTCTATTGTGGCCGGATCCATTTCACCACTGATACTTTCTTGGATTTAGGTAAAAGCATCAAGATATCCAACCTCTTTAAAATAACCATGCCAGTGGTATGGGTTTCCCAGATTTATTGGTCAACTGCGTAATACTGCGAATTCATAGTTTAATAGCATGCCAAACCGAATACATTGTATCACATTTTCCTTCATATCTAGCTTTACAGCGCCAGTCCCAAAGTTTCCAGGAGACAATGGAAGGAAGAAAACCAAGGAAAGTTCGGACCTGAGTAGAATTTCCAGCATGACGAAACCAAAAATTCACTTACTCCTGCCAAGTACGAAAGAGCCCATATGCACACCTAACTGAACTGACGCCAGACGCCATATATGTCTAGCCACATCATCTATGCAAAGCTCATGATTGAGGTCCTCAGTTTGTCCCAAAGAGCAACAATTACATTTGGACACCATAGAGATACCAACCACTTTAATCTTGGCATCCACACTCAAACAATTGTTAGTAACTTTCCACATCATAATAAAAATTTTCTTGGGAAGGTTTTTATGCCAAACCCAATAAATAAGGGGTCTGGAGTCTAATACAATCTCAAACACTTTTAGTAGTGAAATTTTCATCACTTTCCTTATTTCAAATAAGAACATCCTGGCCATCCTTACGCTTAACCAAAAATTTATATAAATCATTAGCTTTTTGAGGGCCCACTAACCTCTCAAATCGCGAGATATCCCACACATTCTCAATGTGATATTCTTTAATCTTAATTGATGGATACTTTGTAATTGGGTACTGATCTTTTAGGGGTCCACCCTCCTCTCAGTTGTCATACCAGGGAAAAAAAAAACCCTCACTCACTAGCCACTTCAAGTGATCTAAGACTTTCGGAATACATTTGACAATAGACTTTCATAATCGGGTACCCTTATTAGGCTCCAAGAGGGATAAATGATTACTCCTAACATACTTCTAAAATAATCTGCCCACAAAGAGTTGCCCGAGATCAAGCACCAAGTAAGTTTCCTGTGTAGGGCCCGTTAAATATCCCCAAAATCCAGAATGTCCAAACCGTCTTTTCTTGTAGGTCTACAAATGTTAGTCTTAAACCCTCATTTCCTTTTACCTTTTCATTCATATTCCCCCCAAAAGAAAGAATTCAATAACCTATTCAACGACTTAATCACGACATTAGGAACGTGTAAAATAACTAGAAGGGGAGTGACCATACTAGACAAGACATGCCGAAACAAGATTATTCTACCACCAACAGAAATCACTTTCATCTTCCAACCAGAAATTTTCTTTTTAAAATTGCCAATTAAGTCACCAAAATCACACCCATTCAATCCACCAACCACAATAGGTACACCCAAGTATTTAAAAGGAAAATAACCTTAAGAAAAACCAGTAGAACAAAGAATAGAGCATTTTCTAGTGCCAGGGATATATTTAGAAAAATAAATAGCACTTTTATCCTTATTGAGAACCTGTTCGGTCCATTCTTCGTAACAATTGAAAATTTGCATCAAAGCATTCATAGACCTCTGACCACCATAAGCAAAAATAACAATATAATCAGCATACATAAGATAGGAAACAAGATGAGTACCTCTAGCTTGAATGAATTGCCCAATTTTTTTTATTCTCAAAAGATTTCTTAAGCAAGCGAGAGATGATATCTTGCATAACAATAAACAGATAGGGCGAGAGGGGGCCATCTTGTCGCAGACCACATTCACCTTTAAAGAAATCCAGAAGAGTGTCATTCATCGTGACAGAAAATCACGACGAAGAAATACACGTTTTAACCAAAACACACCTTTAGGTGTAGAAACCAAAAGCCTCCAAGACATGTAACAAAAAATTTCAATCCATTCTATCATAGGTTTTAAACATGTCCAGCTTTACTCAACCAAGTTGCAGAATCAAAATATTAAATTCCAAGTGCCTTTATACTACATGAATATCTCTATGTACGTTTCTAATTATTAATTAAATGTATCCATTTTTTTAACATGCTTGTTCTTCGGTTCATTCCCCCTGGGTATTATTGACTCTCAGAATCTAAGGAGCCAACTGCCAATGGTATATATACCACCATATCTATAATTGCATATGCAACTTTTATTTTCCCAAAATCTTCCAAGAGTCCAATCCTTGCTAGTGATATAATGTGGGGTCGAACAAAAATATATTTATAAAAGTGACATATTCGATGAATGAGACCTAATACTATTTTACACAGAAATTATTTTTGACAATGATTTATTATAAGAAAAATGATTATTTGTTACGATTTATTTATAACGAAAATGAATTAATTTATTTTTATAAAAAAATTATCAATTTCATCTTAAATATCTGGTCACATATAAGCATTTTCTTGTAGTATATTTCAAATGAACAAATCATTATTTTAATTGTTACAAAAAGATTATATTACTTAATTCACAATTCAATGATTAAAATAAGAGTAATTTTACATATAATCGTGGACTGTACAATCACTACATAATTACTTTGAAAATGAATGAGATCCACTATTAAAAAACTAATTTTTTTCATGTGAGTTCCATATTTTATTTATTTTTTTTCAAAACGATTCACGGAAATTATACAATTTACGATTGTAAATATCTTTTCTCTTATAGTAAACAAAAAACCAATCAGTACTTAGTAATGAAATATAATAAATTCATGTATATAATATATCTCCGCACATTACGTTACCTACATTTTTTCAAGTAAAAACTTTTGATATTAATGCTTGCATTTTTTTTTTTTTTTTTGGAATGTGTAAACTTTAATGAAGATATACATTATAACATTAATTTTAAATATAGACGTCAAGCGATAATTTTAAGAATTTGAAAACCAGGATAAAAGAAAAAAGAAGGATAATAAAAAGCATAAATGTCAGTAAAAAGTTAATTTGCAGTGGCGAAGGGAAGATCCGAGGATCTCGTACGATAATGATTACGATTTTACTCAGATGGGAATATGAGTGAAAGAAACCAATTCACAAACTTTAAAGGATCAGTGGAATGATGGGTTCGTCTGAGACAAAACAGAGGACACGTACTTGAAGAAGAGTAACCAGTAAGAGGGACTGTATAATGTGACAGCCATGTAAGATGGGTCCGAGAAACCATGAAGGATGAGAGGACACAGCACGTGTCGGAAATGTTGCTCAGATGTCAGAGTGCGGTCCAATCGCCACAATTCGTGCAGTTTTATTTATTTATTTATTGAATTCTTATACTTTCCACTTGAGGAGCTCCTGGTTTTTTGGAGTTCCACTTGCTTTTGCTTTGGTGTATGTTCCAAAACCGCTCTTCTTCTTCCTCGCGGGCGGCGGGTTAGGATAAATAAACATAAATGATTTATATAAGTCTTAGATATACAAATTTAATTTAAATTTTTATGAAAAGGTAAAGTCTACTTTTAAAAAAATAATAATAAAAGATTATTTTTTATTAATAAGATTTATTTTTTTACAAATAATTTATATAAACTTATTTATTTGAGACTTGTACCTTACATTATTTGTATATAAATGAGTCACGAGTTTCTTCATATAATTGATCATATTTTCTAACGTGAGGGCAGAACTGCAATTTCATACCAACTATAAAACATTTGGACAATATGAAATAAGAACAAACTTGAACATGATAGATTTATCAATAGAAGTTGGAGTGATAAAAAATCCTGACGATAATTAGTCTTGAAAATATAAAATTCTCAGTTTCCTAAAATGTGGCTCTTGCGTAATAAAATGATAAACTTGGTGCAGTGGAATGACGTTTGAACTGGCCCAAAGTCCTTTCTGACGTGGGCTTAAAGGCCCATTCTCCATGGTCTTCAATGCTATTGAGTTCGATAGAAGTGGGGGCCGGATGGCATGGGCAGAGCTTGACTAGAACAACAGTCCAATACCGTAGAGGCTAGACACGAGCAAGAACTCTATCTGTACGTAGTTCACTTAGGAAAGAATGGCCATGCAGGACTGACTGTCTGAGTCATTGCATGTGGGTCTTTTCCTAGAACAAGTTCGAAGTAGGAATGGTCTTTATAAGGTGCATAAAGATAGAGCTAGGGCAGAACTTGAAAGAGAAACGCAAGGAAAAGAAGTACTCATGATCTTTAACGACCATTACTCATATTCATCCATGACCTCCTCCTTGGATGCAGGGATAAGATTATGGAGCCCTTCATGTGGCCAATAAAGAATAATGACATGATCATGACCTCCATCGCAAGCAATGGCGGAAGGGCTGAATGCATGCAGGTACGTACGTACGTAGCTAGTGATAGAAGCAAGAGCTTGTTTGAAAACAAATAACATCAAAGTCATTTTAAATCACTTTCATGTTCAGTTTTGGTTGGCCTCCACTTGGGAATTAGATCTAATTGGAATTCGAGACTTTCCTGATAGAAATTTAAATAAAATGGGAAATTAAGACAGAGAATAGAAAATAAGGAAGAGAGGCTTTGAAAGCATCATTTTTACTACTTTAATTGTTATTGAATGCAAACATATATAGATCTTTATTTATTTATAAAGAAATTATATTGAAATAAGATAAGTAAATATCTTAATTATTATAAAAACTAAATCAATGTAATATCAAATTAAAATGATTTGATATTCAAGATAATATCAAATCATTTTCAACATTTCCCACCTTCCACCCTTAATTAAGTTACGAATCACTGTTCAAGGAAGTAGAGTACGGCCTTCTTCGCAACGGGCGGATTCCTGCCGGGAGTTCGAGCTGAGTTGAACTCATATTATCTGAAATAGTTTCACGTGATAAGTTAGATCTATTTTAATTTGACGCACATATCACATGAAGCCATATTTATTTATGAGTTTATATTTATGAAATATTTTTGTAGCCAAAACAAATATCTCACTACATAACTACAAATTACTTCTGATTGGTTTGGTTGAAGGAATATATATTAAAACCCAATCCATATTGGCTGTGGAAAATTAGAGCTGGAAGTGACTCAGCTTATAACTTTAACCCAAATATTCATTAATCTATGCAGCTTGCCGGAGATTCAAGCGTTCTTATCCCAATTACCGCCGCTTGTAATCAATCCAACCATGGAATTGACTGAAAATGATTTAAGGGGAAGTTTGAAAAGTGAGTTAAATGAGATAAGATGAGATTAAAATTGAATAAAATATTGTTATAATATAATTTTTTATTTTGATATTTAAAAAAGTTAAATTATTTATTATATTTTATTCAAAATTTCAAAAAAATTATAATAATTATATGAGATAAGATGAATTGAGATTAACTTATTAAATACAATAACTCCTATACCATCAAAGTCGACGAATTATTAGTGTAAATGGCTCTTTTATAGTTGGTGGAGCACTCTGGAAGAATGGACTGGCCACCGGAAATATCTTCCTCTTTCAGGAGAACAACGGAATCTAATAGCATCTTTAGGGGTCATTAACCTATACATAGGGTTCAAAGGCTGATGACCTTAGAAAAATTACCTGCAAAAATAGAACATTTTCCACGTGCACCGGAGTGGAGTCGACGAGACATCAGAGAATGACAGCTTTACTAGGAAAAATTTGGAAACCCATTATTTAATTGGTGCTCTTATGTTTGGGTGTTCAGCTCTCCTCAGCGTATCTCAAACTACTAATAGGCAAAATTTATTATTTTTTTAACTTCCTATAAAAAAATTAAAACATATCTCAATTTATTTCAATCATTCAAACACATATATAAACACATATCAATTCATAGATCAATCATTCAAACCCATAACTCATTAGTATTCATAAATTTATTCAATCATCTATGAGATCTATAGATATCCTTTAAACACAATATAGATAATTGAAAGGAATCCGAGACCCACCAAACGAAGTCAAGATCTTTCAGAAAATTAATCCCTTATTAGATGAGTGGATAACCACATAAATATGAAATCATTTTAACATCCAAACACATCAGTGTTAAAGTTAGAGGATGACGATAATAGGCAGTCACGTTTATGACAAATGAGAGAGACGACGATAATAATAAAATCAATAAAAAACGAGAGAAACCTGGGATCCAGAGCAGGTTACTGGGTAGCAGCAGCCCCGAAGCTAATCTAAAGTCTCGCAATTCACAGTTCGCCGAGCAAACATAGTTTACATGTATTCAAGGAAAAAACAAAATAGGAACTAGTAGACAATTAGCAATTATCCAATAAATTTACAGGGTAAACGACCAAAAATAAATCACCATACCCCTCTATACAGATTTTTTTTGGTGATCACCTAAAAATCGAGACACACCCCATACAAGCCCATCTTCTATATTACAAAACAACCATGCTCTCCCACATATTCAAACCTTTTCTCAACAACACAAGGCTTGCTGTCTCCAATGTCCTTACTTACAGAGAACTATCAATGAGATAATCACCAACAAAACATATGATGATATATACACTACTAACAGAAGATCTTAATGCTCTCCAAAAATATGCAAAATTCCCTCTTCTTGTTAAGTCTGCTGTGTTTTTAATGCATTTGGCTTCCTTCTATGTACACTTCGTGTAATGGAGTTCTACGCAACAGCAGGGATGCTGGAATTCTGGCGATCCCTGTTGAGGCAATCAAAACCTTCTACTCTAACTGTGGCGGGTTTGAGGCCATACTTCATTCTAACACAACCTCCTTTGCGTGAAGATGATGATGGAGATGATACACCTGACGGAGATGGTATTGACAGTGGTGAAATAGGAGTGAGCTTTTCATCTCCAAATCGAGCATCTTGGACTAATGGGTTGTCAGATCTGCTTGGAGGAGACCCATAAAAATACGGTGGTGATGAGGAGAACGGGGTTGGAGATTGTTCCGCCCCACGAGCCTCCTGTAAGGGGGGAAAAAGATATCAGCCACAATCCAAAGAGAGGTTAAGAGCAAAACCCCCAGCATGAAAAAATTAACCCAAACAGTTCAAACAATAAATAAGATCATTCTTTTAGAACATTTCTCAGAAGAAAAAGAAATTCAACACATAAAACTTACAGAATCCATCAAGAATACTGATCCCTTAAAAAAATAAGCAATTCATTTTTTGCAAGGTATCTTGGAAAACAAATTAAAAATGTTTCGACCCATCAGTCATGCATCCATCCGCTTAAATCCAGATCATTAATCATTCGCCAGAAAAAAAAAAAGGACCCAGCATACTTTATTTGGTTGTCCATAGTCCACGCACAAAGATCTTTCCCTTTTTTATATCTCTAACGGTTATGCAGCTATAAGTTCAACAAAAACACAAATCAAACAATGAAAGAAGTCTACAATTTTACCTTCATGAGAATAATATCAAGAAGCTCCGCTCCGGCCTTTGTATCACAAACCTCTGCTTGATGACTGTTACCCAGATTCCAAACCCACAAAGTTACAATCTTCCAACGTTTATAATAATCAACTACAATAAAACCCAAGATGATAAATATAATATAAAATACCTCATGTGCCACCTCAAGGGCCTTAAAGGATTGTGGGCCAAAACCCCAACGCGCCTAGGCTTTGGGCAAACAATCGGTCCCTTCAGATCATTGATTGAAACGGAGCTCCTCATCTCTTCGCTGCCGACTGCAAAGGCGTTCTGCTGAAGGTTAAAGTGATTCATCTTTGAAGCAGATCCGAATTTCACAGCAAAACGCCTGTGTAGCAAATATAATACAAAATATCAGCCAATTATTCGCATAAGATTGTAAATTTCAGTCCAAGGAAAATTTTCTGTTCATTCCGATCTAAGTCCAAGAATAAAAATCTCATTTTTTGGAGTTATCTGAGCTCTATTTCCAGTTTTTTCTCTATTTTCTCAGCAAACAAACAGAAATCTAGAAGATTTGCATGCTCTGATAACAGATCTAAGATTGAGACCTTGAAATACAAATGAGCTTTCATCTGATTCATGCAAAAACCAAAAAGCAACCCAAATCTAAAAGCGTTTCTCCACGTGCTCGAGCAGAATAAACCGAGTTTTGAATGGAAATTTTGGCCAAGAAGAACAGCTTAAACGAATAAACTAAATTTGACAACAGCCCAAAAAATATATAAATATTCAAAAATAAACATAAAACAGCTAATACTCCATCAGATCCGGTATCAAAACAGAGGCTAGGGCTTAAGAATAGATGCCTGAAAATAGTAAAGAAATGAAAAGCTCCAGATCTGTGGAGAATATCAACTGTACCATTTGGAAAATCAATTAATGTTCTAGGAGCATACATAAACATATAGAGAGAGAGAGAGAGAGAGGGAGAGAGAGGGAGGGAGGGATACCTATGGGGAATCCTCAGAGAGATGAAGGCAGTAAGATCGGCGCCACGAGGGAGAAAGGTCCTAATAGAGCTGGGATTTATTTATAGAGGCTGATAAATGCGGTAGCCAAACGAGCTGACAAAAACAATTTTAAATATTAGAATTAAAAAACTATAAAATTTCAAAACAACAATATATATCTTAAAAACAAAAAAAAAAAACAAAAATTGAAATTCTTTAAAAAATAATTTATAAAATAAGGGGAAAAAAAAACATGGGTAGGAGGGAAGTTCCATAAAAGTGACAAAAACACCACTCAGAAAATAGTTGTAATAGAAGGGTTTCATTCCCAAATAAAATAATGAGATTTATACTGCAAAGAAACCATATATATCATTAAAGTCTTGTTTTTGAAATTTAAATAAAATATTATTAAAATATAATTTTTTAATATAATTTTATTTTAAAAATTTTAATTATTTATTATAATTTGTGCGAGAGTTTAAAAAAATTGTAATGATTATATAAAATTAAGGATGACAATATGTAACACGACCTGTTAACCTAATACGAACACAACATGATAAAAACGGGTTAAGGTTTAAATTTAACGGGTTCGGATCAAAACGGATTGACCCGTTAAGACATAATTGCTTAACGGGTTGATAATGGATTAACTTGTTTTGACCCGTTAAGAAAGTTAAAGTTACAATTATACCTTTATACTTAAAAATAAAATTATTGAGATTTTAATTTAGATATTTTTATTGTTTGGATTGTAATTTTGAACTTAAATTTAAATTTTATATATATTTTTTTTACAGATATTGTGATTTTAACATTTATATAGAATTATGCTAAACTTAACTAGGTCAAACGGGTTAATTTTGAGTCTATTCAACTCCTTTACATAAACGGGTCAAAACGTTAGATACGACATGACCCGTTATATTAATGGATCGTGTTAGAATTTAAAATTTTGACACGATAAGCTTAACAGGTCAGGTTTGGATTGATCTATATAGTATAATATATATGTTTTGACACGACACGAATATGATCCGTTAACATGAAATGACACTATATAAGATGAGATAGGATATATTTTTTTTTTGGTGTCGCATAATTTTTATCATAAAATAATATTTTTAACAGATTATATTATTTGATAATTAACCATAATAAAAAGATATAATATGTATAAATGAAAAATTGTATTTTTTTTTTGGTAAGACATGAGAATAAGAGACAAAGTAATTGAGTTTGACCAAAAACGTGTGAAGAAATGAAAGCCCAGCCCAAGGAGTCAGCTGGATGAAGCTGGTTTCCATAAATATCCGATCCGAGCTCTCTGTCCGTCACTTTGACTTTGACTTTTACACAGTTTATTATTAAATAAATAAAAGTAGGATACAGATACACTATCATCAATTTGGAAATGATTCTACCGAAGGACTTATTTTCCACGCGAGCCATTTACGGACCTAACAAAAGCAGGCCCTACCACGTACCCATGTTTCAGAGATCATATGTCTTGTCGTACACTGACTTCCAGTGAGATCATGACACCTGCCGCCGCTTAAGCAGTAATAACATGTTTTAGAACCAGATATTTACATATAAAATAACGTTATTTTTAAAATATTGTTCACTTGAAATATAAATATATAAAAAATGTTTTAGCTTATCATTATCCTCCAAAAAATGTTAACACGTGCATCACGCTCATGGCCATCCATAGGTATTATTTTTATACAATTTTGGGGCATTTTCACTCCTTTATGAATTTTTTAAATAATAATTAAATTTCTTAACCAATATATAGATTTACATGCCTTAAATAATATATAAATTTAAATAATATAGAAAAAAATAAATAAATTGATGTACGATCTATTATAAAAATCATCATATAAAATAGAAAAAATGTATTTTAGTAGTATGTATTTTGAAGGATGGATATAGAAATAATTAGGAATGCTCTAGCAGTCTAAGCCCATCACAGTTCTAAATAAATTTACATCCTTAACTTCTAGTAAATGATAATCTTAGGTACGACGCTTTGGAAAATATGGATGTATTTAAATTTAAGAAACGCATATTAAAAAAATTGACGGATAGAAATTGACCAATTCCAATCAATGGAGAACAAGCAAACACTTGAGTAGGAAGCAAATGAAACACATTTCCTCGTATTTTGTAAGTCATGTGGACGATTGTAGATTTTAGACAATTTAATGCTCGAGTAATTTTATGTAGTTGGTTAATTTACATAAATAAAATAATTATTTTTTTCAGCAGTCCTATATCACAAACTTGTCGAGTAGAAGAAATGAATAACTCTTTTATTTATTTTTTTCTTTAAGTAGTTGTATGTTGTTATGATAGGCCATATAATAAGAATAATGGTAGGCGGTGTATGAGATTTTACGTTGATTGTGAATGAAAAATTCTTACTTTTATAAGGTTCTAATGAAACTCCAATTATATCATTGGCTAACCCTTTTAGAATATAAACCGTATAATTTACACCTTCTATTATGATATTACAGGTGTAGAGTTGCTAAGCAGGATTTTCTACACAAAAAGAGCTAACAGGATGAAATGTGTCAATCCATGGAGGTGGAGTAGAATAGATATAGACATGCAAAAATATAAGCAACGAAACATTGATCGCACGCAGCCAAAAGAAGCTTGAAAGCGACCAAATAAGCATCCAATGCAATTCTCACGCATTAACCACGTGGACTACGTCCTCCTCACCACCTCCACTAGCTAGTATCATCTCTGCACGTTAGAAGAAAATAAAATTGCAACATCCATCAGTTTTAGGGGTGAGCATCGGGCGGTCTGGACTATAAGTTTATAACTATATATATATTTACTATTTAGTATCAATGTATTAATATATTCTTTAATGTATTACTAATACTATTAAGTATTAAGAGTTATAGTATAAATTATAATATATGTATAAATAAATACTTTATGCTTATTTATTATAGTATGTTAAGTATGTATTTTTCTCAATTATGGATGTAATATGTATGGATAATTATGTATGGATAATTAAATTATTTATGCTTATTACTTCATATACAAAATGTTAAAAGTTGTATATGGTCCAAATCCAATGGCTCATTATGCATTAACATACTTTAAGTTAGTAATAAAGTAATAATCAACATCGTCAATATAATTATAACTAAATTAAATCACTATGAGTCTATAAGTCTACTGTCTATATATAGTATTAAATTACTAATATCACTATGAGTCTATGAGACTATGACCATATATTATTATATAGTATTAATATCACTATTAAATTATTAATATAGTATATAGTAATAATAGTATTAGTAATAATTTATATCAATATATTATTATATAATATATAGTATTAATATCACTATATAATTATAATATATATACACACACACTATAAGTCTATATGTAGTAGTAACAGTAACACTATAGTCTATAATAGTATAATATATAATATTAGTATATATTAATAGATCATAAGAGTTATAGGATTATAGCATAATGTATGTATAATAGTATAGTATTAATATTATTGTAAGTTATAACTATATATACCTAATAGACTTATCGGCTAATACAATGATTTATTAATCATATTACAAATTTATTGTTTTATTTTATCATTGTATTTTTCAAGATCAATTTTTTTTAAGTGTTTTTAGCTAAAAATGTACAAAATTTGAAATGGGTTGAAAATAATTGAAATTTGGCAACAAAAAAAAAAAAAAAACCAGATTTAAATGTGCTGAATAGTCCATTTGAGACATGTCCAGACTGAATGGATTGACCCTAGATCGGATTGGTCCTATATATACTCGGTCCTGTCCAGAGTGGAAAATCTTTGAACCAAATAGGTCTGGTCCTGTCTACAAAACTACTTAAGATCGGACTGAACCGGCCCGATATCGTCCCTAATCAATTCAACCTCACACGAAAGATTTGACCAAATAAAAATTGCAAAATTACTTATTTAACGGGTTTGAATTATATATTAAACTGAGTGTCCAAGAAATTTGATCTTTCAATTCCGGTTTTAAACATTAGACTAGAAAACATAGCATTGGCCGAATGGTGTTAAGGGGAAAGTAAAGTATGTTTTAATATTTGGCAGGTGTAAATTAACATGGCGTTATAAATTGACGTGGTCACTGTTGTTACTAAAACATCGTTCGGATGTTGAGATGAAATAAAAAATTTATAAATAGTAATGAGATAATTTGAATTAAGATATTTGAGAAGATTTTGTAAAAGTTGGTGAGTCTCATTGTGAAATATGCTTGGATGCAAAAGTTAGACAATGTGATTTTAATTTTTTATGAAAATCTGAAAAAACGGTGAGTTCCTCGAGCTCTATGTCTCTGTGTGTGTTGGTGTATGGTTACTTTGATGAATATTGTTAAAATAATAAAAGATTGAGTGAGATGTAATGAGATAGACTCAAATTTATATTTAAATATCAAAACAGATTTAAATATCAAAACATGTCTGTCCATACCAAATACACTCATATGGTTTGTGTTTCAAGGTTCAAAATTAATGCAATTTAGTTAAATTAGATAATTAAATTGCATCAATTTATATGTTTATTTTTATAAAATTTATTTACAGTCAAATCATTTTTTTTACCGGTATTCACTAGACATGTAAGAATCACATCTTTTTTAAAAAGTATAATTTAAAAAATTACTGTATCCCTCGATTAAAATACATTTATTTCTCATGTGCTCAAAAGCATGTGAGAAGTTTATAGATATCCTTATCATTATGAAAAAATAATTATTTTTGAGAGGATAAAAAAAATATAAAAAAACAATTGACTTGACTAGAGGTCATGTCAATGTGTTAGGCAAATGTTACTCAAAAGTCGTGACATCTTCCCTTTCATACCCATAGCAACGCGAGGTCGCAAATGGCGTGTCCAACCCACACACCCCAACCAAGCACCACAGCCAAACACCCAATCACAACTCAAACAAAAACCAACCCACCCAATCCCCAACGTTTTTGTTTTGTCGAAGCTATAAGTCAGATCTCATTATCTTTTTTAATATTCAAAAGACAAGATTCTTATAAACCCCACATGGCTTTGAAACCCGCAAAGCTCAGCAGGCGCCACCCAATACAAGGTACTCCCACGGCACAAATTCAAACAAAGAAATGCAAAAAACGACCAAACATATTAATAGGAGTCTATATGAAAATATAGAAAGTGTTTGGTGTTTTTTATTGCTTCCTCTGGTTTTTTTTTTTTTTTTTTTTATGATGTTTTTAAGAGGTGGGTTTGAAACGGTGTAGAATTTCGAGCTAGGGTTTGGACTCAGTGGAGGAAGAAGGGGAGGAGAGAGGTTATGGCACCACTAGTGGTGAAGTTCCCTGGGATTGACAAGGAGTTGCAGAAGGTTCTCGAGGCTAATATGGACGAAGCGCCAGCCAGAAGGCGCGCTCGCGACTCTTTCAAGGATATTCAACTTGGGATTGATCACATTTTGTTCAAGGTATTGCTTTATGGTGTGTGTGTATTATTCTGTTGCTTTGGTTTATTGCATTCACAGTTATTCGAAGTTTGTAGATTTTTAAAAGTTCAACGTTTTTCACCTGCTGCATTTTCCTTTTGTACACAAGTTTAATGTATTACGTTGCTAACTGCGTTTTTTATGCTTTATTATCAAGGCGCATAATTTATTTTATAACGCGAATTCCAACAATTTGGGGTGGCAAAAAAAATACTAATGCTGTGTTCATATGTGGATAACTATAAAGCCAAATCTTTCAAACCGCAGTTTGACAAGCTGACCGAATCCAAACTACATCAGTGTGACAAATCATTATAGCACATATGTCTTCTACGGTGCACTCATGAATTAAATGGTTCATACTAACTTCTGCTCTAGGTATTGCTTTCAAAAATCAAAGTTTCTTTCTGTTGCATCAATTTATTTAATCGGTGAATCAAGCATGTCTTTTTTTAAAAAAGTTATTATTCTGTGCACGGAGTCTGTAAGAAACCGAGTTTTAAATTGGCTCACTACATCCAGTCTGCACGATGAACTTCATGCAGTATTTGTGCCTGTAACACATCAAAATGTATCAATTTACTCAAACGACTAGTTCTTAGAGTCCATCGAACCATTCTACCTTTGGGACTATATATTGAATTGGTATTGGCTGATGAACTTATTTTGTCTAATGTTATCCTATTCCTCAGTCAAATGTTTAAACTTACTTCTAGAGTAAATTCTAATATTGACTCTTAACAAATGTTTGTTGAGTAATATTGATTACTTTATATTTCAATGTGTTGCAGACACCGTGTGATGGACTAGAAATAAAGGAGGTAAGAACTGTGGATTTTGTTTATTTTAATCTTTGAAATCGCATTTCTTTTAGATTGAGGCTTTCATAATTTGGACGTTATCCTCTACTTACTGAAGAGTGAAGAGTATAAGGAGGTGCACTTGTGAGATGCAATGACTCTAATTGTTCACTTGTGAGATGCAATGACCTTATCCCCTACAATTAGAGTCTAGCAAGTCATTGTTGCTAGAATTGGCTTAAACAGGTAGAGCTGCATGATGGTGATGTCAGTGGACTGAGGTTTATTGCAGGGGAGTAAGGGTGATCTGATCAATAAAAGATGGCCTGTTATTAAGAGTCCACTTGGAGTTATGGAAAACATTTGCTTATGCAGCTTAAAGAAGGCTTATTATATGTGCAGATCACCGCTTCTTTTTCTTTGGGTTTATTGGCCATCGTCATTTGGAAGTAAATGATCTCCAAAATTAATTCTGGCTTAAATTACAATTTAGAGAAACAGTTTGACTCTCTTCTTATCTCTAAATGGCGAGCTTTCCTTCCTTTTATAATAAGTCAAGAAACTTCATTATTGTTTACTAATTTGTTATAAAAACTTAAATTCTTGCAAACATATCCTTTTTTGTTCATCTAAATTTTCTTTTATTAGTACCGGAAAAGGTAGCTATAAACAAACGAATGACCATCAGCAACTTGGACTTAGCCAAAAAAGAATAGAAGAAGAAGGCAACTAGAAACTGACCAGCTCTCTCTCTTTTCCCTCCATTGTTTTTTTTGTTTTAGCCATTTAACTCTGTTTAGTTGGAACTGAACATCTCTTACAAATCCTGTCATTTATGATGCTAGTATCCTTGTTTATAATTTCTGTGTCAATCCCGTATAGTTTTGTGAAGTTGCTATTATTTTCCTTTTCTACAGAACGATCATTGATATTTTTTGTGCAGTCATATGAAGTGAACTCTAGAGGATTGAAAATTTTTTCAAAGTGTTGGCTTCCCCTCAGCTCTCACCTCAAAGCAGTGGTGTGCTATTGTCATGGTTATGGAGATACTTGCACGTTTTTCTTTGAAGGCATGGAACTCTTCTCACACCCCCCCCCCCCCCCTCCCCTCTGGTTAAGTAGTGACTGCTGTCAATTAGTGGCGTTGAATGATAATTGGACTTAGTTGTTAACTTGGTCATGCCATTGTTGACAGGAATTGCAAGGAAGTTGGCATCTTCTGGATATGGTGTTTTTGCAATGGATTATCCAGGTTTTGGTCTTTCAGAAGGTCTGCATGGTTATATTCCCAGCTTTGACTGGATTGTTGATGATGTTATTGAGAATTACTCAAAAGTCAAAGGTAAGCTAAGTCTATTCTGGCATCTTTGTTGAACCTGCTGCGAAAAATTCTTAAATAGTGATGGTATTTATTTTTTCTTTTCCTTTATGTTGGAAAGAAAAAATGACTACGTTACCCTTTATGGAAAGATGGTTAATTTCTTTGTCTCCTCAATGAGTCAGTTTTCATTTTGGGATGAACAATTAGGTTGTAGGTTAGATGACATTGTGAGTGGCATTTTGATTCAGATTAAAGTGAAGTTGAGGTCGTTTTATTTGCAAGAATCAAAATCAGCAAATAGGGATTATTGAGCTACATTGGAAGGAAAATTTCAAGGCATATCTTTTGTTCCCAATCTTTTTTGATAGGTATCTTTTGTTTCCAATCTTTTTAAATGTTGGGTCTAGTAACTGAACTAATTGTCTTAATAGTGGGTGTTGATAATGGCTGTCTTACAATTTTTCTTTTCATGTTGTCTCTTGGCTGCTGCAGCATCCTTTACTCCCAACCTTGGTGTTAACTCAGAGAAGGCTGAGATACACTTTTGGGTTGTGAAATGAGGCCTAGTTTGTTTTTTGGTCCCAGGAAAATTTTATAAACTTCCCACATTGATATTTTGGTAACCATGTGCACAACTCAATTCATTGTCGGTGGACAAAAGTGTCTTTTACTGCAAGTCATCCATTTGGCTCAAGCAAAAGTCTATTACAGTCACAGGGAACATAATAGGGATGATTTGCATCTTGTGTTCTTTCTCATTGTTTCTGTATCATGTGTGTGGTAATTATGATGCTTTGTCTGAGAGGGGAGCTTCAACATTCTTTTTATGGGGAAGATACTTCTTACTGTTCGTTTATTTGGTTCATGGTCCTTTAATTTTGTTGTCTTTGTTTTGGCTGAGTTCTTCACTTTTCAAAAATTTGTGGCTGAGTACATAATGCAACAGTCTTATTAATAGATATATAGAAGATATCATCTTATACTTACCATTGGTTATACTAGTTTGTTCACAATGATATGTTTGATTAAGTTTAATTGCAGAGAACCCTGAGTTTCGTACACTCCCGAGCTTCCTTTTCGGTCAGTCTTTGGGTGGAGCTGTAGCTCTGAAGGTGCATCTGAAACAACCTAATGCATGGGACGGTGCCATTCTTGTAGCGCCTATGTGCAAAGTACTTTTCTGAACCTATGTTAGAAGCCCTGCTTAGTTGACCTTCAATTAATCTCTCTCTCTCTCTCTCTCTCTCTCTCTCTCTCTCTCTCTCTTGCATAGATTGCAGACAACATGGTTCCACCATGGTTACTCAAGCAAATCCTGATTGGTGTCGCTTATTTTCTTCCAAAGCAGAAGTTAGTTCCACAAAAGGACTTGGCGGAGGCCGCATTTAGAGACCTGAAAAAGAGAGAGCTGGTTTGTCACGTGAACAGATAATACTAATGATTAAAAAGATGATACACTATGTTGTATGCGTGTAGCAACTAGGAATGTAGGAAGCTTCAGTTTTTCTTTGATCTTGCAATATTCTCTCTCTGCCCTTAACTGCCTTATTGTACTAATTCATCTGTTCTTGCAGTATACCTTTCTAGCTAAGATGTTTTCATATTTATCTACCACTGACAGCTTACAACGTCATTGCATACAATGATAACCCACGCTTGCGGACTGCTGTGGAGATGCTCAGAACCACTCAAGAGATAGAACGGCGACTGCAAGAAGTATGCTTGTTCCTCAACATTCGCTGTTTGTTCTATTTATAAGTAATTTGAATTATCTTGGCACCTATTCTGAACTTCTGCTCAAATGGATCCTAATTTGTCTGTTTTGCGTGCCCTTCTTTCCTTATTTTCCAAGTTCTTATTAACTGTTGTTTTTGTTCTTTTTTAACGGGCAAGTTCTTATATTTGTTGTTTCCTCGTCTTTCCTTCTGCATGCCTTAATTGAGGGACCTAGATAGCTAGCTGGAATTAAAGCTCTTAAAATTTTCTAAGTTCTAAGATTTAAAGAGAGCAATTTCCAAAGGAAGGAGATTTGGTTGATTGATAGCATTACCTTTAACAATCCATCAACTGACACGAGGATTAGTTCCGAGGTCTGAAGTTCTCCATAGGCTGTACTATATAACATTGTGTGCTCATCTAATAATGCTAATTGGACCAGTGACCACGTAGATCAAGATACAATGATATTTTTCCAAGATGGGGTCTTTAACCAAACGTGCTAGGGACTATGGTTTTGGGTTTCTGGAGAGAGAAAATACTTGAATTGTATTCACTGTAATTACAGGTTTCTCTGCCCTTGTTGATTTTGCATGGGGAGGCTGATATTGTAACTGATCCATCTGTGAGCAAGGCCTTGTACGAGAAAGCAAGCAGTTCAGACAAGAAGCTGAGCCTTTATAAGGATGCCTATCATTCTCTTCTCGAGGGTGAGCCAGACGAAATCATAACTCAAGTTTTTCACGATATAATTTCTTGGCTTGATGAACACACTGTAAAAACTACTTCCCATTGCAATTATTAATTTTTATGCAAAGAAGCTTTTGTTGTCATTGAAAAAAGGCTGCTGCTGTTGCAAGTACAAAACTGTCCAGCTTATTGCATCTGGACCATTAATTAGTGTATCAATGGGGACTATTCGGCTAAATATGCAGAATTGGTACAAAAACTTCACTTGTTCGTTGTTCTGGGCTCACACTACAGAACTTCTGGATCTGGAGTTTGTTGTTCTATTGGCAACTAGAGTTTTGCTTTGTTTGAGGAAGATTCAGCTGAAAAAAAAGAAAATGTTGTTGACATGACTCGAGAGGGAATTGGCGCCAACTAGGGCCCGGACCTATGCATTAGCTTGGGGGCTAAAGTTTATTAAAATTCCGATTTTAAGGTCTTTTTTTTTCCCTAATGCAGACTTTATAATAATTAATTTCGCCCTCCTCAAATTACTTTTTACAGTTGTATTCCTTTAGATTAATTTCTGGTTCTGTTCCTGACGCCAACTAGAGTCTTTCGGCTGATCATTTCATCATTTGGATTGAGAAACATTCTCTATTCATTTTATCTCATTATTATAATTTTTACACATTCTCATATAAAATATAATAAATAATTTGATTTTTTTAAATTTTAAAATAATAATAATATTAAAAAATATTATTCTAATATTATTTTATTCAACTTTAAACTTTTATTTCAATTTATCTCATCTCAACTACTACTATAGAGAGCAAATTTTTTAATAAATTTTAAACACCAAGCTTTTAAAGATTTTTTTCTCTATTATTTGTGTACTCTCAGTTTCTTTACACTAAAATAATGTGAACAGCCAAAATATCATACCTCGATTTTTGTATTAATTAAAAATAATTTTTTTAATAAATTTTATAAATCTAAAATACCTTTTTCAAATTTCAATAAAAACATTTTTTTTAAAGGTTTTCTCAAGAAATTTAAAAAATTTGAACAAGTTCTTTCGTTCAAGCATGAAGAAATGAAACTCGTAAATCTCTCTCTCAATAATTCACAACAATTTTTTTCTAAAATAGCGGTATTTCAATTTTTTGATAGAACTATATCTCTAGCGAACCAATCGTAGACTTAAAAGATGCTGACATGATATATGCCTAATTTTGTCTGCCTTATCCCCTCGAGCATAATATATAAAAAGTACACGCAGAAACCGGGTAAGGCGCACTTTCATTAAATATATACGTGCTGAAAGTGAAACACCCGCAACCACTGAGGAACAAACAAACGTGGGTGTAAGTGGGACTTCCTGTTTGTAGTGCTCTCCATCGCAGACTTTGCTCTAAACTATTGCCTAATCACCCTCTGTCTTGCCTTTTTAGCCTCTCTCTATCTAAGCTGCGTGTCTGTACTGCGTTCCTCCGGCTGGCATGCTGTACCTTTACCGTGCTGGACTCTGCATTTTTATATAATAGTGTACTAACTCATGAAGAAACTATTGAGTTTTTGTCTTTGTTGTTGCCTATCCGGGTCTTGAAAACATGGCCTTCTCGTCTTACCTTTGCTTCTCTCCAATTTCAGTCAAGGTGTGCCTTTTCTGCTTTTTGAGCATTGATTCTCTTTTTCGTTCTCTCTTTGTCGATTGCAGTTTTGTGGCGTTTTGGAATTGGATTTGTATTTCATTTTACCCTCGATCTGGGTATTATGTCTTCTATTGTTAGTGTTGCAGTGTATGAATTTCTGGTTGATAGGAAATGGGTATTCGGCATAGTATGCGAATAGCTATATTTTGTCAAAAACTTGAACTTTATTTGACAATTTGAACATCTTTGTCGGCAAATATAGATCTGAGATGGATATTTTGTCATATCAAGTGTGGCACTGACAATTAAAGTTAGTCGCCGTACGCTGTATATAGTTGGTCGCTTAAGTTCTGTTCTCGACATTCATCTTCTTTACTTGCTATGTGTTTTTCACCAACAGAACATCAAGCTATGGACAATTTATTACAGCAGAACATCGAATCTTTTTTTTACCCATAAAAAAAAAAAAAAAACTGTTTAGGGCCAATTGAGACGTGTCTCGAAGATTGATTTGGTGAATTGTTATCTGCACCCAATCCTATGGACAAACTCATAACGAGGTTAGGGAAATTCATAAGTGGCGGCCATCATTGTATACAATCTGAAACCAGGGCATTGTGCAAATTCTTAAAATTGATCCTATTCCATCAGTTATGGTGATGGCTCAGGTTTTTGCAATGGCCTCAGTTGAGGTGATAATTTTGTTTATAATGCAATAAACATTTCAATGGACACATTCCATTTCAATAATGGGCCCAAACTAGTTCTCTATAGAAGTACCAGGACGTATAATCTTTACAGCCCTCTAGTTTTTATGCCTGACTTAAAAAATGAGTAACATGAAAATAGGATTTCACTCACTTTCTGATGCAACGTAATGTTTAATAAGTTTTATGCTGTCTCTACAAGGGTTAAGCATATAGTCATGCTATGGAGGGGTTACGTATTATAGTTTCCATCTTCACATTTGTATGTCTTCCTTTGAAACATTTTAAGTATTTAAAAAAATCATTATCCTCATATTCTGTTGTTGCTCTAAAGAGTTAAAGCTGTAATAGGACGTGCAACTAACTCTGTACTTTCTTGAATTTTCACATTGGTGAGACTGTATATTTTCTGATCTTGTGGGCATCCATTCCGATTAAGATTCCATTTTCTTCTTTTATAGATTGAGCCCTTGGGACAGTCTATAGGACTGCGGCGTGATGTCAGGATAGGTTTTTCTCGCAGAAGTTACGGCTCTGAATTTTGTGGCCAACCAGTTGCGACTGTGGGAGTTGACTTATGTCCAGACTGGAGTTTCGGAGGAGGATCAAGAGTTATTTTTAGACCAAAACTTGAAAGATGTGTTCTTTATCGAAAAGGCTCTGGAGTGAATGCTTCATGTAATCCATTTTCTTCACTTCTACTACTTAATGGCCACTTATTGCTGTAACCCATTTCCTTCCATTATTTATTGTTTTAGAGAAATCTTGAGAGAGGTACATGAGATTAGAAGTTAGGATGAAATGTTCGAATAAACAGTCTTGTCATATGATATTTATGTATCATCTATATGCGGGTGAGAAAGATCCGGAACGTGCGTTGGAAGTATATAGGTGTATGTATATACATATATACGCTGTAGGTGTACGTATATGCGTTGGAGGTATATACATGGTACTGGAGAAAACACTGAGTGAGTCTAGAGAAAGCTGTAAATGGGAGTTAAAATTGTCGTCGATCATGTAAGAAAAATATGCTCATCTAATAGTCTACGTGTCACAGATCCGGATTACTTATTAAAAAAAAGAAATGTGTCACAGATCCAGATTGAAAGACAGTTGCAATGACATTTTAAAACACTAGTTGAATACATAATGATTAGAATACACGACTATAATAGAATATAACACTTACATTAATGTCTTCTCACCACATATTGCCCTGTTTTCCAAAAACATTTATGTTGCAGTATTCATGATGATATTTCATGGCCAATTTAGGCTGACGGAGTTCATAAATTTAGGGATCAGCAGCTGGGAGTTTACACTGAAGTATTGCTTGGTTTTTAAGGATTCATGTATTCATCTACTGTTCTGCTTATGAAACGTTGTTATTAAATAAAATAATAATAATAAAACTAAAAGCCCCTAGCCAAAATAACCCCTGTGGCCTAATGTCTAGTATCCTTACTTTGCAGTTGTGTATGGGTTTGGTAAAGTCAGGTCCTAATATGCTTGCCCAGACTTCTTGAGAGGTGATATCCCGTTTGCAGCATTCTAGTGTTAACGTGTTGGGGTGCATCTCTTTACTTCTGAATAAAAATGGAGTTCATCTAAATTCTTTTCATTTCCTTTTTTGGTTACTGTTCAATTATTCATGCACTTTAAATTCCGCTAGAATTAATAATCATCTAAAGGACAGAGATGCACTGTAAAACCTGAAATATTCGGGCAGAACCTTGTGCTTGGGTGACCAACTGCTTAGACATATCTCGTGGATCTATGCTAGTGTGCTTGAGAATGAAAGTCTTAAACATCATAAATTGTTATAGATCTTGAATATGGTAAAGCAATGTTTGTCAGCAACGACTTTTCTGTCCTGATGCTTTGATGTGTACCTATCCATCCATTTGTTTATTTTGCAGGGTTGCCAAGCTCCCAACTTGCTAGCAGCGTTTTTTCTTTGGGAACAGTAGCTGTTCTTCCATTTTACACTCTCATGGTTCTGGCTCCTAACGCTGAACTAGTATGTTTCTTGTATTAGTTTGAGCTTGGTATTCGTCATCATCCTTCTCTTTCGGTTCTTCAGTTTCTATTAGTATGAAATGTAGATCATAAATTATCTTCATGAATTTTGCATCTAATTCCTCTTCAAGAATTTTCTACACGCATAATTCTAGATTGTATGGATGTATGCTCCATCTCTTCTGAATAGTGCTTCAAACTCATTGTTGCTGGTGGTTGAATTTCTTAGTAATTTATTTCTCTTGCATATGTTATCATGCGATTAACACTTTTATTTTTTGTTTTGGCAAAATCCCATATGTTCACCACTAGGTTGGGAAGAAATTTTGTTTACTTGTGCTTATATTAATTGATGCTCCAAATTTTGATATAATCATCTATAAACCAGACAAAAAAATCCGTGGAAAGTAGCATACCATATGTCGTGCTTGGACTTCTGTATGCATATCTACTATACCTCTCTTGGACTCCTGAAACAATCCGGCTGATTTTTGCAAGTAAATACTTGCTTCCAGAGGTTTGTATTTAACAATCACATAGGTTTCAAAATGTTTTTCTGAAATAAAGTATAATTCATAATTTACTTCCTCTTTGCCTGAATGCAGCTGCCGGGCATCGCAAAGATGTTTTCAAGCGAGATGACTTTAGCCTCTGCTTGGATTCACTTGTTGGTTGTAGATCTCTTTGCTGCAAGGTCGGTCTGTCTGTCTGTCTGTCTGTCTCTCTTGTTGGTTGTGGTTCTAACACTTGTTGAATACAGGCAGGTTTTTCACGATGGACTGGAAAACCAAATTGAGACCCGGCATTCGGTTTCTTTTTGCCTGCTTTTTTGTCCCATTGGAATCCTTACTCATGTCATCACCAAAGCAATGACCAAGAGTTGCAGAAGCCCCTGACAGAGCATGTCCATGATCTAGTTTGCAGATGGATTCACTGGAACCTTAAAATTTTCAGACTCCTAATCGGGACTCATATTGTTTTCAACATCATCAGCTATCAATGGATGCTGAGGTTTATTGTTTCCTTTGATCAAATATTACATGCCTGGTCATTTATCTCTAGTTGAGTTCAAAATCATCACGAAATGGATAATGAGGTACCATTAACATTCAAGAACTCCCTTCGCCCCCTCCCCAACCACCCCCCCCCCCCCCCCCCCCCCCCCCCCCCCCCCCCGGGGCGGACCAACACGCTGTTAGCAGTCTACTCTCTGAACTTTCCAACAATTACATTGGCTCTGCCCAAGTTTCCGACATTGACAAACTCAATGTGCCTTGTTGAGATTGTGCTCCCAGTTTTTCCATTTGATGTTTTTGTTTCTTCTCCATTCGGTTTCCACCATGAATTTGAGATGGCGTGGTGTGTAATTCCTTGTTCTATTTCAAATATCTCTGATTACCAATTTCCCTATCCTTTCTTGAAAGGTTGGTATCTTTCAATGGCAAGTGAAATCGATTTTAAAGGGCAATGCCGCACTCGTCAGGGTTGTTAACTCCATTAGTAGAAGAGTTGTGTTATATATACGTCTCACACTCTACACACCACTTAAAAAATGTTGATTTTTTTCTTTTATCCTCATGTTTTATATTTTATACTTCATGAAACATGAGAATAAAAGAATAAATTCATATATTTTTAAGTAGTGTGCAGGAGTGAGACTTATGTATAGAATTTTTTTTAGTAGAATAGATGAGAATGAGTGAAGTGATTAATTGCAAACATTTATATGTTAGGTGTGTGAAATATCGAGTTGACGCTCTTGCAAAATGATAAATATTGAAGTAATTAATTTGCAATTAATTCTATAAGAATTTAGGATTAATTGCAAAATAAATATTTAAGTTTTTACGTGTTTACAATTCAAGACTTCAAGTTCTCAATTTTCATATTTCACAAAATTTGATATTTGAAGTTTTACATGTTTACAATTAGAGACTTGTGTCATTTTAAACTCATGTGAGATCACATGTAAGTTTTTGAATGGTTGACACGTAGTATTAATATCCACGTCAGCCAATCGAAATCTGGCACATGATATAGTAGTAGTACATGACAATCCTTCTCTTAATTTTTTATAAAAAAAAAAAAAAAAAAAATTGATAAAAGGTCTTAGAATTGTAAAAATTTTTTTTTATAGTAATTTTATGAAAGTCAAAAACTGAGTTTTAGGCCGTTTCTTTTGAAGATGAATTGAGATTAAAGTTAAAAAATTAAATAAAATATTAATAGAATATATTTTTTAATATTATTTTTATTTTGAGATTTGAAAAAATTAAATTATTTGTTTTATTTTGTATTGGAAGTTGAGAAAATTATAATAATTAGATAAAATAAGATGAGATGAGATAAAATGAGATGAGATGTTTTTTGAAAATAGACGCTAATTCCAAATTAGAAAAACATGAAAACTGATTTTACGATTAATCCAAAAATATAAGTAATGCTATAAAACCAAAGCCGACTGATTTCTGTGGGAATGCGGGACAGCTGACAGCTCAATTCTACAGCAATGGCTTCTCTTCTATCTCTACCCACCATATCCCTTCCTCAACCAAGGTTACGTTTCCCGAAAATGACCATAAAACCTCGGGCTGTTCTCAGTAGAGCTCAGAAGATGCGGGTCCCCTACGAGTTGAAGCAGGGGCAGACCCGTCTTTTCCATCAGCTTCCTTCTGGTCTGAACATGGAGGCCATTTTGCAGAAGGCTGTTGTAGACAAGGACCCAAATGAGAAAATGGAGAGAAACATTGAAAATCAATCTTTGGTATTTGTCCATGGAAGCTACCACGCTGCTTGGTGCTGGGCTGAACACTGGCTTCCCTTCTTTTCAGGTTGTGGGTTTGATTGCTATGCCATAAGCTTGTTGGGTCAGGTGGGCGCTCTCTCTACACAGAACACAAATTTTTTATTCTTGAAGCTCAATTTGGTAGTAGCTATATCTAATATAATGTTCTTAGCTCCATCTTTTGAATTTCCGTGGCCCTTTCTAGTAAGTTGGTCTAGGTTCATTGCTCAAGCTCTTGCTTTCCAAATGTTCCCACAATCTTTATATACTAAAACTTGCAAATAATAAATGATATGTGGAACATTTGTTAGGGTATTTGATGAGCCATACTTCTTGTTTCCTTTCTCCACTAGACAACGTAGGAATGGCTAAAATTTTGAATTTTAGTACTTAAATTATTTTTCTGTGGCCATTGATGCGATCTTTGAAATATTTGGCCACCGTCTATATTGGAGTTAGGAATCATGCATTTTCAGTGCCAAAGCAGTAATCTTCAATGGAGATACTCGAGTTCCGCTTATTGCAGTCCGTTATATCCTTCATTCCCATAACTCTTCTATCCTACGCACTTATCAAATAAACAATCTTACTTCTATCCTAGGTGCAATAATTGCATTTCATGATTCCATTTTTTGCGATAATCCTTGCGGATAGCCATGTAGATAGCACTGCTTTACTTGGCTTTTGGTTCACTATTGCATGCATCACGATCACCAAAATTAGCAGTTCGGTTGCTATTTGGCTGGTTCTGGCATTTAGTTCCTCTTGCACCAAATAATGTATAAGTGGAGCTATATGGAAGTATAAAGTTCTTCATGGTGATAATCGCTTTTCAAAGTGATTATGTCATTAATGCCACCAATGCCACCAATGCCAAATAACACTTCTGTAGAACTCTCTGTCTCTCTCTCTCTTTGTGGCTTGAATCTGAAACCTATATCGAATACTGGATTACTATATTGTTTGTGTGCAAAATGGGGGCTGATTATGTATATTCCCATTACTTTGTAATCAGGGTGAAAGTGATGCACCTGTTGGTTCTGTCGCTGGCACTCTCCAGGTATTTTAGCTCCATAGGGAAATGGCTCCTTCAAAACAATAATTTTAATGGTGGCCAATCTTTGACATTCCATGGTTTCCATTCTAGATACAATGTTATTTTTATTTTTCACCGGAAATTCTGCAGTAGACACATGCTGGTGATATTGCTGATTTCATCAGGACTAGAGTATCATCACCACCAGTGTTGCTTGGACATTCATTTGGAGGGCTTATCATTCAGTATTACATTGCAAATCTGAAGAAAAACCAGGCTTTGGGTAAACTTCGATCCGGTTCGTATTTATTTAAGATGAAGCAATGTTGGGATTAACTGGTTATCAGGGACTAAGTTAAAGTGAAATAGTGGAAGCAAATCAAAAGAAAATCAACAATCACACACAGAACACTAAGATTTAAGTGGTTCGGCTTAGTGTGAGCCTACGTCCACTAGCGGGGTCGATCTCAATAAATTCACTATTAACAAAGGTGGAGTACCAGAGATCAATCACAAAATCTTCAATCCCAGAGCCCCAATACGCCCAATGAACTCTCAAGAATCTCACAAATGGATCTCTCTCTTTTTTCTCTGTATTCTGGTTGCTCAAAAAAAAAAAAAAAAAGTAAAGAAAAAGAAGACAATGAAGTATATCATGTATTTATATTGTACGGCGTGGGAAGCCCTAATTAAGGGCATTTGCTCAAGTGGTGTGTCGAGCACGGCTTGAGCGAATATTAGGGCTGGCGCTCGCTCAAGCTGAGTGTCAAGCGAACTCTCTGCTGGGACCTCGTTTGAGTTGAGTGTCTAGCGAACTCTCTGTCTAGGTCTCATTTGAGCTGATTGTCGAGCAACTGTCGATCCAACAATTTTTCTGAAACTTTGCTTGAGAGGCAAAACTACCGCTCGGGTGAACAATATGTAGAGGCGCTTTTTCAACAGGAATCAAGTCACCTCTCAACAAGCAATATAATAAAACTGCAAACTGCATTTTAGATCTAATTCAATTCAAGTAGCCCAGAAATAAAGCCAACAACAATGTACAAGTATTAGCTACAGTGATATCTATAATTGTTGAATCGGTTATTGGAGAAACCACCAATTAAAATCTCTTGACCACTACTATTGATCCATTGCTGTAGGTCCCTAATAACTGTTAACTGACAGTACCTTGTTTCTTTTAGTGACGGTCAGCTATTGCAACTCTCATCAGAATCCTAATCTAAATTCCAAACCTAATTTAGTTGCCATAGCTCTATTCTAATTTTTCACATATCTATCAGCTCTTGCCACTTCTACTTAAAGAATGTAAGACATAATATTTTTAACATTGTTATGCTGATTGGGTTTATTCTAGAAATGGAAACCTTTTACCCCAAGCTTGCAGGAGCTGCTCTTGTCTGCTCTGTACCTCCTTCGGGCAATAGGTGATTTTTTTCCCTATTGTCTCTCGTTCATGCTATTCTGGTCTTCTTTTTCTTGAACCTAATCCAAACTAAATTTCTTCAATGACTTTCTTCAGTGGGTTAGTGTGGCGGTATATCTTTTCAAAGCCTATTGCTGCTTTTAAGGTATCTACTTCCACTCTTGAGAAAAATAATATGCAAGCATCTTTTTCTCATCTTGTATGAACTTGAGCAGGTAACACGCAGCTTAGCAGCAAAAGCTTTCCAAACTTCTCTCCCCCTTTGCAAGGAGACTTTTTTCTCTTCAACAATGGAGGATCATCTGGTTCTACGGTTTGTTTGTGATCACTTCCTGTCAAGTCCATATGCAGTTTTTTTTTTTTTTTTAAAAAGGATTGAATGATATATTTAAACATTTGAATTTGAACATTAGTTTGTAGTGAAACCTAAACTTATCTTCTATTGAGGAGTATTCCAATCATGCCCAAATCAAGGACCAGCTAAGTATATCTACTATAGAAGGAAACCCCAACTCTGCTAGTCATGTCTGCTCCAATAAACGATCTATTCACCATATAGAGGGAAAGAAACCAGAGGCACACATGGAAAGCTCTTTATTATAAACATGTCTTTTCTATCCTTGGCCCAAATCATTAACTGTGTATCATGGCTCACTTATGCATATGTACCCAGTGTCAATGAATGATTATGTGTGCTGTTATCATTTCTTTCAAACCAAAACATTCGAGTATTTGTTTATGGTATCAGAGACAAACGACCGATGTCATGGTACCATCCCCTCACAACACCACCTCAAAAAATCCTGTTTCCAAACATGACTGCTGGAGAAGTTACTGCAACAATAACATTCACCAATTCGACTATGACCCTATAACTTATAATTTGGATTCAATTAGAATTAGTAAACTACTTGGCTTAGTTCCCTTTGTTGTTCCCTTAAACCAAGTTAAGAAAATAAAGGTGTGTAAAAGAAGACTCAATCTCGTGAACTGTGGCAATCTTCAAAGCAATCTTAATGATAGTAAACATGTTGTGTAGTAATTTTTAAATTCAATGGTGGAACATGACCTTCAACTTCTTTTGTTTTCTTCAGTTACCAGGAGCTAATGAGAGAGAGTTCAAGGATGCCATTGTTTGATCTGAGGAAGCTGAATGCTGCACTTCCAGTTCCTTCAGTGCCAAAAGGTTCCATTGATGTTCTTGTGTTGGGTGCAACTGATGACTTCATTGTGGTAAACCCATCGCTTGTTTGTTTGTTTTTTTTGAGGGGTTCCCTTCTTTCTAATGCTTGTTTACTCAAATCTCCATAGTTTTGACCATAGATTCTTTGTAGTTCACACTGTTTTGGTCCTGCTTTGATCAAGATGAGTTTTTCTTGTAGGATGCTGAAGGTCTCAGAGAAACAGGCCGGTTTTATGGCGTGTCACCAGTCAGTGTTGAAGGGATGGCCCATGACATGATGTTGGATTGTTCATGGGAAAAAGGTGCAAAAGCTATACTATCATGGTTAACTGCTTTGAGAAAATAGGACCCATATGAGTAGGAAACGAAAACTTCCAAGCTCACCAACCATTTTGGTCAGAATACTACATTCAGCTTCCTTCCTTGAGTAGCTCAAGTCAAGTCAAGTAGCTGTATTACATCTCTAAAGTGTTTCAATTTTCAGATGTTTGCCCCTTTTGGCTTTTGTTACGTTGGAAAAAGATAAGAATTCCGGGTGTTTGGGGTGTGCTGCACCATTATTAGAAAATTGAGCAAACTTAAATCTTTCCTTTCTCGGTGGCATTTGTTAAGGAGCGAGTGGGAATGAATGTATGTATGTTTGTCTTGGAATTCTATGGCAGAATGAAATGCTCCATCATTGTCAGATTCTGCTCCCCGTATGCGCCATGTAACCTTTGCCTTTGGTGATTGCTACTTGGCACAGCTTAGTATAAGAGCTGGCTATCGGACATCCGACAATCTCTTATAGTGACGATGTTGGGCCATGCTCTATGTGACTGAACAGATCTACCCAAAAAATTCCCATCTCAAAATCATTATGGTGAATTTGTCTCGTTTGTTTTCGTAGATGAGATATAATGAGTTGAAAATTAAATAAAATATTGTTAGATTATATTTTTTTAATATTATTTTTGTTTTGAGATTTGAAAAAGTTGAATTGTTTATATTCTTTTGTGTGAGAATTTGAAAAAATTATAATGATGAGATGAGATGAGTTGAGAAGTTTTGTGAAAACAAACCCAGTGGATCGCCTATCAATGCAAGTTCTGGAGTGAATCACATTTATGTTCCTTCATTTTCTACTTTTGATTACTATGCGATTTCCATTCCCTTCATAATCTCTTAAATCTTAACCACCCAACTATTGTTGACCACCTGAAAAATGATAACAACACATTAAAAATAGACCTGACTTAGGAGACTTGCTATGTGTAAAGGCATATTACTCAACAGGGTAATTATATTCTTAGAAATATACACTTTATTATAGCAAGATATAAGATGAATATCATTTATATATATTCACAATAAAACTTCTATTTTTAAGTCTGTGTGTAGAGTACACATAGTAAAGTCATTACATGACATCATTTGATTTGAATCTTACAAATTAAATTTATGATTTAAGTTATGTAAATAGTATGCTCTACATACTGTCTCGATAATATAATAACTCTATTCACACATTCTAATACAATAAATAAAATAATAAAAATTTTCGAAAAAAAACATCTCATACTATCCATTTGCTTTCACAAAAAATCAATAACAAATACATCACGATTTATTTTTCTAAAATAGTAAAATGTTGCCAAAATTTTACCTAGATCTCACAAGCAACGCCACTCCACCAATCGAGGATTGTGTTATACCTATTCGGATAACCAAACAGTCCACAACACCTGTAAACACAATAACAAATCTCGACCGTCCAATACTAGGGCATTATATTTTAGCTTCTCCTTATAAAACCCTAGCATCTTCCGACTCGTCCTCCTCCGCGCCTCAAGTTTCCCTCAAGGCCGAAGCGTAGGGTTTTTCCTTTGAGCGCAGCAGAGCAATATCTGCCTAGATTGGTACGTTTTCCTCAACTGGGTATTAATTAAGTTCTCGTATTTCGGTCCTGAATCTGAGGTTCAAGCTCTTACTTCTCTCTATGCTTGGTTCCCGGGAAAACTAAGCGAAATGGAACGACAAACTAGTTAATATGGATGAATGGCTATATGGGCATAGTGATTATATTAATTTTGAGTTTGTATTGTTTAAGGCCTGAATCATGTTTAGTGATAATGCAACCAGCTATTATCATTTAATTATGAATACAAGTGATTGTTATTCGAATAGTTTGTGCATATAGAGCGAACTGTGGTGCTTGGGAGATTGGTTGAACAATGGAAACGCAAATGGATGCTTGGTAAATGACTTGATAGGCTTTTTGTATCATTAGAATGGAATCATGATTAAATGCAAGCGGGCAGTTTTGCAAATGGATTCATTATTATGGTCCCACAATAATTATGCCGTTTTCATATTTTTTTAAGGGAGAGTTTGACATTTTGTTGCTGATTTGCATTCACCAAGGAAATAGGGGGTTCATACAATTATGTCTTTATTAAGTTTGAACTTTGAGACTGGGTGTCTTATTTGGTTGCATTTACACATTCTTTTTGTTAGCTGCCACAGAGGCATACAGTTTATATGGCTGAATATTTTCCCACTGCTCTATGATTAGCAGCTGCATGTGCATTATAGAAATTGAATTGGCAGTAGGATGTCTATGGCTGAGTGATATAATACCTAGAATAACAATTTAGAATATAGAGCACGCACAAGGCTACAATCCATGATCCCATTTTGCAAGCCATTTGAAAGAACAGTAAAGTGTTCCTGGGATGTTGTCACCTGTCAAAAACTAAAACAAGATAGTGATGTTTCTATTCAAGTGTTTTTCTCTTTCTTTGGTTTATCAATGGTTACTTCCCTTGATTAACATAAATTTTTACAAATGTTACCCATCGATCAGATCTTTCAATATGTTCTCTTCAAGAAAGAAAATCCACAAAGACAAGGATGTTGAGCCCACTGAATTTGAGGATACAGTTGCACAGGTTAGTTTTTGTGCCACTTTCTAATAATACATGTTACTTAATACCGATAGTCACAATGTACTAAAGTTGGAATGCTTTTTGTGTGTGCAGTACCTATTTGATTTGGAAAACACCAATCAGGAGCTAAAAAGTGACTTGAAAGATCTCTACATAAATTCAGCAGCGTATGCATTCTGTCTAGTTTTGAATTTTTAAGGTATTTACAAGTTTTTGTTCCCTGATTAGAATGACATTATATGATTTGACAGTCAGATGGACATCTCTGGTAATCGCAAGGCCGTGGTTATCCACGTGCCTTACAGATTGCGGAAGGGATTTCGCAAGATTCATCTTCGCCTTGTTAGGGAGCTGGAGAAAAAATTCAGTGGCAAGGTAATGCTTCTTTAGAAAAAAAAGGGAACTTTTGATTTGCAGTGATAGCATGAGTTATCATCAAATGTTGGGACATTGTATGGCAAGTGGTGATGGCTATCATCTTCGTTTTCCTTTAACTTTCTTTGAATACTAAGAAGGGTGTGTTCTTGTGATATGTAACAATAATTTCAAACATCATAAAATATGGGGTGGTGGGCAACAGGTGGTCAGTAGCTTCTTGATGGCCATGTATCTGTTATTTTGAGCTTTGAACTCCAATTAATCTTAAATGGGTGCCGTGATGTGCCATATTATTGTTATTTACTATATGAATCTATTGTTATAGAATGACACACCATAGTCACTTTTATGTGATTGCTTTTAATCTCTCATTACTTTTGGCAGGATGTTGTTGTGATTGCCACCCGTAGGATAGTAAGACCACCAAAGAAAGGTTCTGCTGCTCAGCGACCCCGCTCCCGCACACTGACATCTGTCCATGATGCCATGCTAGAGGATATTGTGCATCCTGCTGAGATTGTTGGGAAACGCATCAGATACCGAATTGATGGTTCTAAAATAATTAAGGTAGATGCACAACAAATAAAAGTGTGTTGTCTCTTGCCTAACTTTATACTGTTCTTCCTACTAATT
The DNA here is from genome assembly GCF_004785595.1 of Juglans microcarpa x Juglans regia. Lineage (NCBI taxonomy): Eukaryota > Viridiplantae > Streptophyta > Magnoliopsida > Fagales > Juglandaceae > Juglans > Juglans microcarpa x Juglans regia. The sequence continues at coordinate 3,206,044 of NC_054597.1, forward strand.
GACGTCTGTTGTCTTCGAGTCAGATTTTGTTGGACCCCAAGGAGAGGAACAACACAGAGTATAAACTGGAGACATTTTCTGGTGTTTACAAGAAACTTACCGGGAAAGATGTAGTATTTGAATATCCGATAGCTGAGGCATGAGTGGGATTTTGTTATCTTTGGCTTTGATGCTTTTGCCTGTTATTTTATTTTAGCCTTTTTACGATTGAATCACATGAAATTCTGTTTAAAAATTAACAACTTGAGATTTGGTTTGACGCCTTTTTGGGACTAATGAGATTGGTGGCGAATTGTTATTTTACCATGCGCCTAATTTCGTGGGGGCTGAGTTGTAGAACTTCATTATGATAATTTTTATTTTTATTTTGGATTATAGCTCTTGTCGGGTAGGGTTCATGGTCAGTGTAATTAATCGACCACTGCGGTTTGAATTGTGGCTGTGGTAGTGTTGCATGAAAGGCATTATATATATTGCCTGCATTTAGGTCGCGTCTTAACAAGAAGCTTGAATTTGCGTTGCATGCAACGCAGAAGTGGTAGTTTTAGCAGGAAGCGAGATATTCGGTTTCATGATTCTCCGAGGCAGTACTACTGACGGTGAAAGAGCCATTGGTTTGGATTTGTTTCGGAGAAATACTACTGAATGTGTGCCTGTCTATCTAAATCATGTGGAACATTTGTAGAGCATGTTTACTTGTAAAAACAAACATTTGTAGAGCACTACCAATGCATAGATAATTATTTTTTTATTTTGACGTCGGGAACCTCTTCAAGGTAGGGTCATTCGGACCCATTCTTGTAAAGTAAATTTTGGTCCCGTGTACCGCACTCTCGAAAGTTTTTTTATATAGAATTTGATTAAATCGCTTGTTTTTTATCAGGGATGTGACCTCAAAAAATTGTTTGGTGTTAAACTTTAGATCTTAAAGGAAATAATAATCAAAGATCAAGGTCTTCACCACTTGGGCTAATATCTTGGGATTAATGCATTAGATAAGATTGGCTTTAGTAAATTTTAATTCGGCGCAATGGAGAGGAGATTATCATCAAAACTAAGTTTTTGGTGACTAAAAAACATTTCGTTGGGAATGGCTATTCTGAAAACTTAACTACCTGTGACAAAATTGGTGGAAACTCCTTCCCTTGTAGGTGTGAAAATAATGACAATAAATGATCAGTTGTTATCTTACTGCTTTTGTTACTTAATTTCATGCCTTCAGCTCACGGTCCCGGTCCACAATTTCTAGACGGTGCGCGACCCATGTTGAATACATCCCAGTAATGAGACACCATGGTAATCCCGCACATCATCCTGCAGGCAAAAAAAAGTTGGACAACGTACGACCATTTAAGAGGGGGGGGGGGGGGGGGGGGGGGGGGAAAGTTGGTAAAATCTCTCTCTCTCTCTCTCTATGTATAGATGAATGCCTTTATGGTGATCAACACGTGAGAATTAATATGACTAGAGAAGTAGTTTGGAGACTATCCTGTTTATCCGCGCGCACTCTAACCTCCCCATGCACGAAGCTTAAGAAAATGCTTCTTTAATGGTGCCAAATATAGGAGAAACCAAGCCAACAGGAGTAAGCCTCCAAGGTCCCTCAAAACGTTCCAGCACTCCATACTCCCAAGTTGATATTAGCATAGAATACTGGAAGCCTTCGAGGGAAGTTGGAGACTTCCCCAAAACTTGTTATTTCCATACACACCTAGGTGCAGAGGTTTTAATATATATATATATATAGGGACGGATAGGAAAAATATCCCACCCCGCATATAATTTTCTTCTGGGGGCAAGCTGCATGCAATCGAATACCCCCAATCAACATCACCATCTGTCACACATTCACGGATGCTGCATTACATTATTATGGGTAATTGATATCCTTATACCTTTCTTACGACTGTTTTACTATCTAATTATTTTTTTTCTCATTTTTATTTTTAAATTTAGATTAAAAATCTCATAATATAACTTTTTTATATAATTTAAAAGAAAATAAATTCAATCAACTAAAGTAATCATGTAATTTGATTAAAAATAAATTTAATTTTATAAAAATTGACATTCTTCTAGATAATACAAGAAGATCATATTCTGAAATTTGTAATCTACATTCAAATAGCAAAAGAAAAAATAAAAACTGAATAGTAAGATAATAGTAAATAAGGTGTTGGGTATCATTAACTTTACACTATTCTAGATTGTTGTCCTGATTACGAACCAACAAAGCCTATGCCACAAAAGGTAAGTGTAGTAACTGTCCATTGCCCGAAAAGATTTTATGTTTTTTGTTTTCATTTATCTAAATCATCTGTGGTCAGGCTAACATCTTTGTGGGGGAATAATTAAAGAGTGGGTGGGTTATCTTTGGTGGCTAATTCCCCATGCGAAGGGTCAGTGGAATTTGGATTGGAGGGAATGTGCAAATAGTTTGTCCAATTTAAAGTCAAACTTTTTGTATCTCTCTCTCCTTGTCAGTATCGGAAGATAAAAGCTAGAACAGAAAAGGTCACTAGCTGGCTATCTCTTCCAAGATCTCCATTTTTATCTCTATCTTAAACACTCTGCATAAAGATTTATTCGGTAATGAAAAATAATGACAACGACGCCGGGAAAGAACAATGTGAAATGGAGCGCCACAAACAAGCATTTTGTCCTAGAGATACCCATCACCCAAGTCCCTAGCACCAAACATTTTTCATGTTGAAATTACTCAAGTACTTCTGTAATATAGTAAAAATATCTATCAGTTCACTTAATAAATTGGTTAGTATTCAAGTATACAATTAATTTAATAATTTAATAATAACATAAAACAAATAAATTACATAACATTAAGATTGACATCGAAGGAAAACTCTTTAAAGAACTCTTTAAAGGTAAAATCCTGCGAGGCAGTCAAACTCATGAAAGTCAGTCTTATTATTTGAAAATCAATTACAAGTACTAATCAATTACAAAACCTTTGCAACTTGACTCTCTTATTTACCCAGACAAACAACCCGTTTGTCTTCTACCGCAGTAGCAACCAGAGCCTTTGACGATTTTCAAATATTGTCTTTTCTCCTATAACTCTAGGAGCTGAAGTCCAATTACATGATCCTCCACGCTCGAAGCATGATCACACTCAAAGAGAGATCACAAATATGAAAATTTACTAAGGAATTTTCTCACCAAATAATGCACTAGAAAGTGCTTTAGAAAATATATAGATCTGAATCTCTAACAATCTTAACTAGTAGAATCCCTTAAATAAACTATCTGGAAAGAGTTCCAGTTTCAGTAGGATTGTACTGACGGATAGAATCTGTCGCGAAGACGTCTCTTGACGGATTGCTGACATGTTGCGATAACTCTTCTCTGCAATAACTGATTTATGTTCAGCTTCTGTTTTGGATAACTTTTTGATAGTTCGAAATTTTTTCTGCTTGATATCTTATTTTTGAATTTTTTATTCAGCTCACTTGATATCTCCTATCTTTTCGAACATTCAATTTTGATCAAAAGTCTTTTGAACATTTATTTATTTAATCACTTATCTTAGAATTCAAATATTCATAGATAAAGATAAAAACAAACATTTATCTATTAATCTATTTATTTTTGAATTTAAATATTCATAGATAAAGATAAAGTCAAGTTACATTCATTCAATAATTCAAATAGGTCATAGTCATCTAATCTTAAGGGCAGGTAACACTCCTAGACTTATTGGTTTGAAATTAGAAATGACCTCAAGTCTCTTCTTTTTAGGAATCAAAGTGATGAAGGTGTGATTAACCTCTCGTGGAAACAAACCATTGTTGAGAGCCTTTGACACAACATTTGTCACTTCCTTGCCCGCCACAACCTAGTATTTTTGAAAAAAATAGAAGCCATACCATCAAACTTGGGGTTTTAGTAGGGTTCAGTTGTCTTAGAGTTAAATTAACTTTTTCTGCAGTGAAAATTTGAATTAACATTTCATTCATCTTTTGGTTTATTTTGCCTACAAGAGATTTAATTTCATTCAGAGTTAAATGAAATGGGATAAAATGAGATGAAAATTCATCGCACCAAATCAAGAACCTATAACGCCACTATAGCGACTTTAGAAATTTTGTTTGGCTGACGTGTCTATATTCTCAACATCAGAGCTAAAAATTTTGTGTGGAATACAGCTAACGGCTATTTGCTATATTCCAAATTCGACCCTTTGCTTTAGGTCAATAATAAATATCATTAGGCTCAGTTTTGATAGGAAACTATCTCATTTCAATATTTCAGTTTTTTTAAATACATATCTAAAATATAATAAATAATTTAATTTTTTTAAATTTAAAAATAAAATTTATATTTTAATAAAATTTTATTTAACTTTTAATAATATATTTCATTTCATTTATCTCATTTAAATTATATAACCAAACGAGTCCTATTGGCCATAAACCAGTCCATGACCTGAACGAGCTGGTTATTACCTTTAATATAGGATTTGAATTTGTGTGTTTTTTTAGCTACAAAGTCGTGAAACGCAAATAATAACACATTTTATTTGCCTCTGAATTACCGTTCATTTTATGATAATGTGCATCCCAACTTGTTTTCAATAAGTTTAAAAAAACTTATGATAATGATAATGTCTTTAAGCAAAATAAAATTTTAAAAAAACTCTTGAAATTTTTAAAAAAATTAATCTAAAATGTGAGTAATTAAAAAGGAATGATGTGTACTTGCAAATATGAATTTATAAAAGATAAATGATATTTGCAATCATAGAATACATAAATACGTATTTTTAAAAAAAAAATTAATAAATATGTGATTGACATGAAAATAAGTAATATTAGCTAGATTCAAGTTTTAAATATGAGTTTTACTACACAATCTCCACCACACTCTACACTTCACATTTTTTTAAATTTTTAAATTTTTTTAATATTTTTTAAAATTTTTTTTTGAGTTTATTCTTTTTAAATTATTTTAAATTTTCTATTCATTATTCATATAATAAATATTTGATAAAAGAAAAAAATTAAAAAAATTAAAAAAAAATATAGAGCGTAGAGTGTAAGAAGATTATGAAGATTTATTCTTTAAATATATAAGCTTTGAAGCAAGTATTTTGTTAAAAAATGGTTCCCGCAAAAAGAAAAAAAGTGAGTTAAAATCGTGGGATCCACTTTTCTTTGAAAATTTCAACACGCCCACGAATCCATTTCGTCAAAGACCACCAGTTTCCTTGTGATTCCTGATACGAAGTTAGGAACTGAAAGACAACACATCTCCATCTCCTTCCTTTTCTATACTCTTGCTTCCAATCTCTCTCTCTCTCTCTCTCTCTCTCTCAGAATGCATACCCGTATCTTCCCAGCACCCACTTTCTTCTTCATCATAATAGCAATAACCCTAGTCCAATTTCCACCATCTGTGCACACCGTCGATGATGAGCTGTACCTCAACTGCAGCTCAACCTTTGAATGTGCGGGTACTTCGAACCTTAGTTACCCTTTCTGGGGATCAAATCGGCCTGAATATTGTGGTCACCTGGGTTTCCAGTTGACCTGCAGCGGCGATGCCCCACTGCTCAATGTCACCGACATGTATTACCGAGTCCTTAAAATCAATGGCCCGGCGAGGAGTCTCAAGATTGCTAGAGCGGATTACTGGAACACAACTTGTCCTGCTAATTACGCTATACCACCATAGATTTCAGTAAAATCTTTTCTCATACTTCAGACACTACCAATCTGACTCTCTACTACCAGTGCCAATATGATACTTCATCTCTTCTTCTAAATCCTTCGGCGGATGGTTTCCCATTTACTTGCGACGGAGACGCTGCAGGCGAAGCTAATTACTATTGGAGCTCCTCGCCTGCAACTACGAATGAGAACTTAATATTGGATGCGTGCCTGTACAACGTTACAGTTCCAGTTATGAAATCAGTAGTTGAATCAGACACTTTAACTACTGAAGATGCACTGAAGAAAGCTATTGATGGTGGCTTCACGGTGGAGTGGAATGCAAATGATATCAGATGCGATAGATGTGAAGTTTCTGGTGGGCAGTGTAGGTTCAACACCAGCACGAATGCTTTCGTTTGCCACTGCAAAACTGGGTCTTCTCCATTCACATGTGAATCAACAAGAAGTAAGCATACATCCTATTTCGCAAAATTTCTTGACCATTTCTTGCTTATATCGTTTGGAATCAGCAGCTGTATCAGGCAATTTAACTAATGATCAAGATGCACTGATTCATGAAGCTAGTGATGGTGGCTCTACGTCGGGGCCGAATGCAAATAATAGCAGCATGTGCAATAGATGTGAAGTTTCCGGTGGGCAGTGTGGGCTCAACAACAGCACGAATGCTTTCGTTTGCCACTGCAAAACTGGGTCTTCTCCATTCACATGCATGTGAATCAACAACAAGTAAGCATTCATCCCATTTCGCAAATTTCTTGATCATTTGATCTTGCTTGTATCGTCCGTTTGGAATCAGCAGCTGTATCAGGCAATTTAACTAATAAAAGATGCACTGATTTATGAAGCTAGTGAAGGTGGCTCTACGTCCGAGTGGAATGATGCAAATAATAGCAGCATGTGCGATAGATGTAAAGGGTCCGGTGGACGTTGTGGGTTCAACACCAGCACGAATGCTTTCGTTTGCCACTGTACAACTGGATCTTCTCCATTCACATGCGAATCAACAAGTAAATATCCATCGTTCTGGTTCAAGTTTTTCATTCCTGGCCTTTTCCACCTTCAATTTCACCTTTATCGATGATCTTGCCGCTTAATGAAGAAGAAAGCTTTTCAAGATCACCAGAGAGTTAAGATCAGACATTTAGGAAAACACTCCGAACTAATTATTAGCTAGTATCTCAATTCTATATTTGAACACAATCAATTAATGTTCATTCGAAACATCTACGTACGTACGTAACTAGCTAGCAATAGGCCGTCATGATCATGCTTAATTAATAATTATATGGTTTGTCATTAATTGTTTTGAGGATTAATAGTTCTTCTGGTCAATATACGGAGACTAGTGAGTTGATTGATTTCTCTTATCTTCTATTCAAAAATAAAACGACGAGAATGATTATAATGAATAGATCATGCATAAACAGCATATGATTTCGTTTGTTAAATTTTTAATTTTTAATTGTTTTTTACTATTGGCCATTATGCGCATCTCTTGTGGTTCTCTCATTTGGAGAATAGGCCATAAATCTGATCCGAAGTACCGTGGCATCTTTGGTTCAACCTTAATTGCACGGCAACGCGGTCATCTTGCTAGCTAGCATCAATTAAGTAGTGCAATCATGCTGACACCCCACCTTTGTTGGTTTTTTTTAACATAATTATATATATTATAAGGAGTTGTTTCCAAAAACAAATGTCACAAATTTTACTATCTAAACATATTTTCATGAAATGAGACCACAATTTTCACAAAAACCCATAAAAATCTCATTTCAACTTCTTTTCAACAATTCTCGGACATTTTCTGTATTTCTCTGTATCTAAAGTACGACTCACATAGTCCAGTCTTTCGAATATTCTTCGCAAACAGTACTACTCCTAACCCAACTTGACCGCAAACCAACTTTCTCGCAATTTAATTTGCCATTTGGGTGTTCGATCTTAAATGAGGTGTTCCTAATTCCTATATTATTGGTCTTCAGTTCCATCCAAGTCCTTTCTTGCTTCGACGACAAACATGATTACTAGGACGTTCAAGTCAAAACTCCAACTTGATTTGTGCAGAAATTTCCGCAGATACACGAGAATTTCTTAGCATTTTGTGTATTGATTATTGCATGTGCACCGTATTTTGTTTTTCTCATTTTCCCCGCTCTCATTAATTAATTTTTACTACGTACTAATTGGAATTTGAGACTTCTAAAAACTTAATTAGAATAGGATTCGGAATAGAAAGGACCTGTCTCCACGCTCCTTTTCAGTCAACATCACTGTTGATCTCATATATAGTAGTACTCTAACTTTCTTTGTGTCCTTGTCGCAGAAGCATCTTGGAAGCTCAGATGGTGGATTATTATGATCATTGGTATAATCAAGATCGACATCATATAAAAGTTATAGTGATTTCTTTCTTCCCGATCGATCCGATGATGATTCATTAACGATGCTCTATTGAAATACTGACTTAAACCATTCTTTGCGTTATGGCATTCCGACTACAGGTTCGGCTGGTGTTGTGCTTTTCTCTTTTGTGATTGTCTGCTGTGTTAAGAGAGGATGCTTGTCAAATAATTCAATGGTCTGGAGGAAAAGAGATGCAAAGAATGATCATGATCATTTCAACGCGGAGGAAGTCTTAAAGAATTTTGGATCAATGGCGCCGAAGCGATATACTTATTCAGAAGTGAAGAAACTGACCAACTCATTTAAAGATAAAGTAGGACATGGAGGATATGGTGTGGTATACAAAGGGAAGCTAGCTGATGGGCGTATCGTGGCAGTGAAAGTTCTGGGCAAGTCCAATGATAATGGGTTGGATTTTATAAACGAAGTGGCTAGCATCAGTAGAACATCGCATGTTAATATTGTCACTCTTCTTGGGTCTGCTACGGGAGGACTAAAAGAGCTCTGATCTATGAATTCGTGCCTAATGGGTCCCTCGATAAATTCATAAATAACAAAGTATCTTCTATCACAAAATCTCAATTGGACTGCAAGACCATGTTCAAAATTGCGCTTGGCATTGCTCGAGGACTAGAATATTTACACCGTGGTTGTAGGACAAGGATTCTCCATTTTGACATAAAACCTCACAACATTCTTTTGGATGAAGATCTGTGCCCAAAAATTTCTGATTTTGGCCTTGCTAAGCTGTGCAAGACAAAAGAGAGTATTGTATCAATGACGGGTATGAGAGGAACGCCGGGATATATTGCACCAGAGGTGTTTCGTCGATGCTTTGGTGGAGTCTCTCACAAGTCTGACGTCTACAGTTATGGAATGTTGGTTTTAGACATGGTTGGAGAAAGAAAAAGACGTGTCGGCAATACTGGAGTCTCTCATTCGAGTGAAATATATTTTCCAGATTGTATTTATGATAAGCTTGAACAAGATCGCGAGGGTTTTAGTAGTACTTGTGAAGGAATAACGTCGAGGCCGGAGGAAGAAGACATGTTACAAAAGATGATAGTAGTAAGTTTGTGGTGCATTCAGACCAATCCTTCCGAACGACCATCCATGGGTAAGGTGATAGAGATGTTGGAAGGTTCGCTTCAATCCTTACAACTTCCTCCAAAACCTTCCGCGAATTCTCTTACAATATTGTCAGCTCAAGATTAATCTTCCACAACTTAATTTGTAATCGTTAGTTATTGATCAAACTGCCATCACAGTGCATGTTGAAGAACTGTAATTATATTGGTTGTGTTGACCTTTCAATTAAATTGGCAGTGTTTTGTTGTTTCGGATGTCTCTGGCCTACTTCTTGATTTCACGCTCCGACATTAGTTTTAACATTTTGTGGGAGAGATTTTCGGTAGATTTCTTAAAAATAGCCCTCCCTTGTTTTGCAACGGATTGTTTTCTCAAATTTCAATGCTCAGTTCATTAAAAATTGTTGGTGAACATTAATGCTGTGATCGATCTCAACCATTTCTTAATTAGTGGGTTTTTAAAATATTAAAAAAAAAAAAAGAAATGGGAAATTAGGGTTTGATCACCGGTTGTTTCAATGGATATTGAGAGGCCAGCGGGGCATCGCATTGATCCATCTGAGAGTCACAAGTTCAATTAATGTCTTCAAAAAGATTCTGGCACCCAAATGAAAAAGACCCATGCCAGTTAATGTAAGATTAAATGACTGGTATGGATAATGAGATGAGATTAAATGAGATGGTTTTAAATGAATTGAATTAAATATTATTAGAATATTATTTTTTAATATTATTATTATTTTAAGATTTGAAAAAGTTAAATTATTTATTATATTTTATGTGAGAATTTAAAAAATTTGTAATATGTGATGAGATGGATTAATGAAATCAATATTTTTGTATCTAAACGGAAACTTAGAATCAAGTAAAAGTTCATCCCTTTATACAGATCATCAACATCATTATATATTAATGTTCGATCCTGAAGAGAAATGTAAAGCTCATATGAAGACAAAGCATTTGTTGAAATGCCTCAATGGGCGTAAACATTTCTGAAGTGATATTTCCGTGAGTCCCCTCCTTCATACAGTCTATGACTATTTATAGAAAACTCAGAATACCAAGTAAATTGATTTACAAGAATATGCTAGAAGATTCTATAGAGGTACGTCTGGGATTGTATTGTTATTTGCCTTGTTATTGTAGCTATTCTGTTGAGAAGTTTGTTGTGCTTTCTGTTGTGGTAGTCTGACAGTGGATGCGCGCTGTGTAGTGCTGGGTGTCAAATATTCTGATGTGCTAACAGATCCCAATTATCAGTACTGATCGATGAACGTGTCATGCGTTTCAGTATATATTATGGGGTCAATTTATTTTTTCCAGCCCAATTATATAAGTTTAGTTATTAAAACATCTCAATATCCAAGAGTGGGAGAGCGGCCAATATAATTTTAGCCACCGGCTTCGGAAATGTTCGCAAGCATGCTGCATGCAATAACATGCGGCCGATGCCGGCCGGTCACGTACGTAGGGTAAAGTTAGAAAGGAATCGACATTATCTCAAGTTTTTGATAAAATTAATTCAAGGCATAAAGTGAAGAGAAAGAGATAGACACATGTAATAATTGTCGTAATATTTATTGAATATTTAATATTGTTCTGAAAATTTACTTGGAAAACTATATATAAATGCATGACGTTGTAAAGTCCACTTCATATATATGTCTATTTCTTTCCTACTGAAATCAAGAAAAAGGTCACTCCCATGAAGCAAAGGGATCAGTTCGGCTCTCGTCCTCCATTGCCACTGGCCACCATGAGCTATGCGTGACATTTCAAAGCAAGAGAGTGCCATGGAAAGCAAGGGTGCAGGTACAGATCAAGTGGATCATGATCAGAAGCAGAGTTCCAAGTCCTTTTGGCGGTTTACGCGGAGTAGCAGCTGTGGTAGTGGATATGGAATAATGGGCTTCTGCCATTTACGACCACTTCTATCTCGATGCAACTCAACAGGATCTGCAGGAAATCTCAAGCGAGACCGGCCCATTGCCAAGTGATGCTCAAAATCCTAAACAAAATACTTCTCGGAAGCATGCATCATTAATAAAAGCATCTCAATCTTGGGCTTCAAAGCGTAATCGAAAGCCATCTCAATCTTGGGCTTCAAAGTGTAATCAAAAGCCTTAGGACGTTGAACACTAATTTGGTTAAATTTTTAACTCTTAAATCATAACATTCAATCACGCTTCCGAATCCAATATTCACGACGGCCCACAACTCTATTGACACTGATCCGGTGGTAGTCCTTTTCATTTTGACAACTTCATTCATCTATTAATATTTAATGATTTAACACCATGCCCATACATAGTATCAATATATTTTAATCCAGCCTATAGATAGCCCTTTCCGTGACTTGAACTCGTAATGTGGTCCTTACTGTGATACTAATTGTTAAAGAACTAACCATTGATTCAAAAATCTTAAAACTGTTGGATACTAATTTAGTTAAGCCTTTAACTTTTAAAATCATAACATGTTCCTACAACATATTTATTCGGCTTTGGTTTATTCTTCTCCAGTGGCAAAGATCATAAGAGCAGGAAGTGACATACTTCAATTGCTCTAATTAATGATATATGATATATACTCCCTGTCAATTTACTTGTAAATGCTTTTAAATTTGATCTGATTCTTGCCTTTTGGAATATCCAATTTTTAAACCTTATCCAGCTAGCAAGAGAAGAGAGGCTCGTTCCATGTTAGCAGTTTGTCTTTTTTCTATTGGGACCGTCCACAGGGAGCTAGCGGGCTCTAGCGTAGGAGAGGATCCATTTCGAGATGTCGATCAGGCTAATCAGACTTGAGACTTGAGCTCTCTCGTCTGGAATGGAGGGATGTTTAAGAATCCCGTTGTAGTAGGTGGGCACGCTTCTCTCAGGAGAGAACTGAGGCAAGTAGCTAGTTGACTGTAGGTTTAGAGCACGCTAGGATAGATTCTAACTAATTCTCTCTCTACGGTCTTTTATTACATAACCTCTTGCTAGGTGAATGGACTTTTCTGATCGAGAAGAATGATTCAATCTCCGAATTTCTTGATTAACAGCGTCAAGTATTTGCACTTTAGATCTCTTGACTTGACATGTAGATGGTGATATCGACGAATCTTCTCTTATTTAGGTCTCGTTTAGTTTTAAAGTTGAGATGAAATTAAAGTTAAAAAATTAAATAAAATATTGTTAGAATATATTTTTTAATATTATTTTTATTTTGAAATTTGAAAAAGTTAAATTATTTATTTTATTTTATATAAAAATTTAAAAAAGTTATAATGATGAAGTGAGATGAGATGAGATGAAATATTTCCTAAAAACAAACGAGACCTTAGTTGTACTGGTAGCGGAGAGGTCGGTGCCTTTGTTCTGGCTCTAGGTCTCGATCGTCGAAAAGGAGTATTTGCAAAGTAATTTTAAGAAAATTAAATTAAAGTAATAATCTTTTAAAATATTTAATTAAATATATTAGAGTGTATAGTTAGGTTGAATTCAGGATTTCTATTAGTCCAATACGGTATAAAAATATTATTTATTTCAAAAATTTAAACGGATAAAAAAAAAGTTTAATTATTTATGTTATATTGTTAATAAAAGATTCTAGAAGTTGTGCATGCTTCCAAAATGATATCTAAAGATTCTAATAGTTTCACAAAAATCATATATAAGAGTAGTTATATAGTTTTGGTTTATTAAAACGACAATTCCAAATTCAGTCGTACAGAAAATGCTAATGTGGACCAATAAAAAAAAGACAGCGACATAAGTGATCAAGAAAACGGACAACGTGGTTGTGCTTTTCTTTTTTTTTTATAAGTCGGGAGAGGGGTCGAATCCAAGACTTTCATTTTTAGAAGTTTGGATATTAAGCCATTAGATCGTATGCCTTTGGCAGACCTAGTTGTGTTTGAATCAATTATTGAGCACCCAATTCGAGATTATCTATTCATCTATATGTCTCTCATGTGCTTCAACGTATAAGCTACGTACGGAAGTGATCGTCGACCGGACCAAATTCACCCAGAAAACTCTAGAATTCGACTTTGGTTTTGGAGTAGTGATCAGGATGTTTGGGAACCATGAAAGTGGGGGCACAAAACAACATGCACAACAAAAAAGAAAAAAGAAGGAAAAAAGAAAAAAAAGGTAATGATAGGCATACTATCCATCTACTATTCATTTATTATTTATAGTATTTTTATTTTTTTATCATTTTATTTTAAGTATTTTTTTAACATTCTTAATCATTAAAAAAAAATTAAGAATATATATATAAATTTATTATAAATCACTTCCTTAATCATTAAGTAAAATAAAAAATTAAAAAAAAATCAAATACAAAAAAATAATAAATAAATAGCAAGAGAGTAATAATTCTATTATTTTTCATTCCAAACTATCGAGTGTTTTTTCCTCCAGGAGTGATTCCTCAAATTAATTGTGACGAAATCATGAGTCACAAGACAAAATCATGTGACAAAATCAGGATTTTTAGAGTGTCGCACACTCTTCATTTTTTACTACTTCCACTTGTGACGGCTACGTTGGGATAGTGAAGATATTTTAATATTTTTTAAGTATTTTTTTACGGATGAAAATACTCTACATGTTAAATATAGTGAACTATTTTCATATCAAAGTCTCTTAAAAAATTATTATAATATTTATCACTATCATATATAAATAAAAAATAAAATCACTATAATATTTATCACTATTATATATAAATAAAAAATAAAATTACTATAATATTTATCACTATTAAATAAAAATAAAATTAAAATTACTATAATATTTATCACTATTATATATAAAAAATAAATATAATTATTATAATATTTATCACTATTATATATAAATAAAATTATTATTAAAAAAATCAATCATTAATAAGATCTATATATTTTTCAATTATCTATTTAAAAATTAATAACACAACATATTTCATATAAACAATTCAAAATACCCTTGCTGAAACCCACAAATCCATTTTAATTTTTACTCATAATTATTTATAAATATTCTCCACACTTATGGATATTTTCACCGTCCAAACGTAGCAACGTGACCACCGACAGTTTCTCTTTTTCTCTCTAAAAACAATCGAACTCTCTTTTTTTCTCTTTCCTCTCAAAAAGTAACGAATCTACTGATACTCTCTCTCTATTTTTCTCTCTCTTTAGTTTGTAAGACCCACTGACACTCTCTCTATTTCTCTCTCTTTCTGTTTAATTTGTGATACCCATTGACTCTCTCTCTCTATTCCTCTCTCTATTTCGCTTCCCAGCTCCTTAATTTCAAACTCTCTAAATGCATACCCATCTCGTCTCAGCTCCGGCCACTTTCTTCTTCATCATAATAGCAATAACCTTAGTCCAGTTTCCAGTACCATCTGTGCACGCTGTTGATGATGACCGGTACCTCAACTGCAGCGAAACCTTTGCATGTGCGGATATTATGAACCTCGGCTATCCTTTCTGGGGATCAAATCGGCCTGAATATTGTGGGTACCCGGGTTTCGAGTTGAACTGCAGCGTCAATCCCCCGCAGCTTAATGTCGCGGACATGTATTACCGAGTTTTTGAAATCAATAGCGTGGCGCGGAGTCTCAAGGTTGCTAGAGTGGATTACTGGAACACGACTTGTCCTGCTATTCACGCTAATACAACCATAGATCGCAGCACTCTCTTTTCTTATACTTTAGGTACTACCAACCTGACACTCTACTACCACTGCCCTGCTTCTTCAATATCTCGTCTTCCAACAACTCAGACGGCGGATGGTTTTTCGTTTACTTGCGCCGGAGACGCTAACAACTTTACCAATTACTATTCGAGCTCCTCGATTAATAGCTTATTGGGGTTGTGCGCGAACAACGTTAAAGTTCCAGTAGCTGAATGGGGCACACCTAATAACCATAGACTGTGGACAGCTATTAATCTTGGCTTCATGGTGGGGTGGAATGCAAATAACACCATGTGCGATAGATGTGAAGGGTCCGGTGGGCAATGTGGGTTCAACACCAGCACGAATGCTTTCGCTTGCCACTGTAAACCTGGGTCTTTTCCAGCAACGTGTGGATCAGATATTGGTAAGTATCCATTTCACTGGTTAATTTAATTGATCGGTAGCTTCCTTTTCCTTTTTCATTCTCTCCTTTCTCGTACTGCTTCAATGAATAAATCAAGAAAACTTCTCAATACCAGAGGATTAAGAAATTAAGATCATACATTTAGGAAAAACTCCGGACTCGTCCGCTGGGCGCGGATAATTAGTCTTAAATCTTATATGCATGCCAAACATTCATGAACATTAGCAGTGACATTTTAAGTGAAATTTTGAGAATAATTGCTGAAGTTTCTCCCATTCCCATTACGAAGTCCTTTTCCTGCTTTGGTCCCACGTCAAACACTAGGTTGGTCAATTCAAGACTCCAACTATTCCATTTGTGCATTAATTCCTACGTTTATTCAAGAGTAATGCTACATTTAAAATTTTTTAAATTTTTTTAAAAATTTTTTTGAGTTTATTCTTTTTAAATTATTTTAATTCTTCTATTCATTATTTATATATTAAATATTTGATAAAAAAATAATAAAAATTAAAAAAAATATGGTGTATAGAAATTGTATAAATAGTAAGATGTTTTGCATAGATTTTTTTCTTTTTTCTTTATTCAATGCCTCGGAATATTACGTTTCTGACTTCATTGACTAGTCGCGCTCTTCAACAACTTTAATAAATTAATTAATATAGTATGAATGATCAAAATTCATGTCTAAACTCATGTTTCAAGCCCATGCTGTTCTTGGGCCTTGCCTTGGCATTCCACGGTCCACCCACGACATGAGATTTCCTCCTGCATTGCTGTTCTCTCTGGAGGTGCTACTCCGCCCCGTAGCTGGTGGGTTTTCACCCTCGTCCGGGATGCAGGGGCAAGGTGCGGGACGGATTCTCAATCCATCCTGCCTTTTTTTTACTTAAAAAAATACTATATTTATTTGATTTAAAAATTATTTCTAAGTGTAAAAGTAATTAAAAATACATTTTTAAATTCAAATTATAAATTTAAAATTTATAAATAATTTAAAAACTATGTAATTTTTAAATTTACTAGTGCATATTTTGTGTAAATTGTAGTGTATTAGTTTTTAAATTATGTAGTTTTTAAATTTGCCAACGCATATTTTGTAAACAAGTCTAACAAATTGTAATATATATTTATATATATATATATACAATTTTTAAAATATAAATATATATATTTATGTTTATATATATGTATATAATATATATATATATTATTTTAAGCGGGGCGGGGCGGGGCGAGGTTGGGCCCTCCCCGCCCCCCGCATGGGTGGAGCGGGGTTGCCCGCCCCACCATACGGGGGTGGAGGGGAAGCGGGGAAGGCCCCCTCTGTCCACCCCTAATTCTCTCTCACGTCCCCTCTCATGCCTTTCTATATCATTTATAATAATTAAACTTTTTTTTATATATAAAATCTTAAGACCTGAAAAGAAAATACGATTTTTGAAAAAATATTATCATTAAAAATGATAAAACATGAAAATATTACAATTTTTAAGAGATAAATTAATATTAATAGTTCGAAACACAAACACAAGGAGATCAAAGATAAATAACTGAATAGTTAAGAAAATGTAAAAAAAAATGAGTTAAAAAATTATAAATAAAGAATAGAGAAATATTATTTTAAGAGAATTGATAAAGAATAGGGAATGAGACGTAGAATATTTTAAAAAGATGAATAAAATTTGAAGGAAGATGATTTTTAGCTAAGATTTAGAGAGAAATTTACTCATCTGGATGCTCAATAGCAGTCTTAACTTTCTGTGTGTCCTTGTTGCAGAATCATTTAGGCTCAGTTGGTGGCTTATCATGACCATTGGTAAGAAGATCAACATCATTTAAACGTTTATAGAGATATCTTTCTTTCCCGATCCGACGATTAATGATGCCCCGCTGAAATACTGACTTAAACCACTCTTTGCGTTATGATTTTCCAACTGCAGGTTTGGCAGGGATTGCAGTTCTCTCTTTTGTGATTATCTGCAGTGTTAAGAGAGGATACTTATCAAATAATTCAATGGTCTGGTGGAACAGAGATGCAAAGAATGATCATTTCACTGCGGAGGAAATCCTAAGGAATTTTGGTTCAATGGCCCCGAAGCGATATACTTATTCAGATGTGAAGAAACTGACCAACTCATTCAAATATAAAGTAGGACAAGGAGGATATGGTGTGGTATTCAAAGGGGAGCTACCTGATGGGCGTATTGTAGCAGTGAAAGTCTTGGCGAGTCCAAAGGTAATGGAGAAGAATTTATAAATGAAGTGGTTAGCATTAGTAGAACATCACATGTCAATATAGTCACTCTTTTGGGTTTTTGCTATGAGAGGACTAAAAGAGCTCTAATCTATGAATTTGTGCAAAATGGATCTCTTGATAAGTTCATACATGAGAAAAGATCTTCAATCACAAATTGTCACTTGGACAGCAAGACCATGTTCCAAATTGCAGTTGGCATTGCTCGAGGACTAGAATATTTACACCGAGGTTGTAGGACTAGGATTCTGCATTTTGACATAAAACCTCACAATATACTTTTGGATGAGAAATTGTGCCCAAAAATCTCTGATTTTGGTCTTGCTAAACTATGCAAAACAAAAGATATCAGTATTGTGTCAATGACGGGCATGAGAGGAACTGCAGGATATATTGCCCCTGAAGTATTTAGTCGATACTTTGGCGGAGTCTCTCACAAGTCTGACGTCTACAGTTATGGCATGTTGGTTCTTGAAATGGTTGCGGGAAGGAAAAATCTTGATGATGGGGTGCTCTCTCATGGCAGTGAAAATTATTTTCCTAACTGGATTTATGACAAACTTGAAAAGGGTGAGACATATGATACTTCTGGGATATTACAGATGATGATCAAGACAACATGATAAAAAGGATGATAATGGTGAGTTTGTGGTGCATTCAGACCAATCCTTCAGATCGGCCATCAATGGGTAAGGTGATAGAGATGTTAGAATGTAACTCTGAATTACCTCAATTTCCACCAAAACCTTTCCTGAACTCTCCTACGAGGTCGGCTCAACATGATTCTTCCACCAGTACTACTTCGTAAAATTCCTAAAATGGATGGAATTGCATCACAGGATTAAGATTTTTTTAATGATCAAGTGATTGTGTTGACATTTCGATTTGAGGAGTGGTGCTGTGCAAAAAATCTTCTTTGTTGGAAAAAAATGGATCCCAAATAAGGCAGGGCACTGTAGGATCAGCATTGTTCTCCTACATGCATGCAGGTCACCTCAAGATACTTCCACTATTTTGTAACCGTTAATTATTCAACTTTCGAAATGTTTACAACTGCATCATGTTGATGATGAATTTTTGTCAAAGTTCTTGGAAATATATCATTCTTTTGCTGTAGAAATTTAAAAAAAAAAAAAAAAAAAAAAAAAAAAAAAAAAAAAAAAAAAAAAAAAAAAAGAAGAAGAGAAGAAGAAGAAGATAAGGCCAAAGTGGATCACCTTGACAGAGACTTAAATTTTTACAGAGTGAGGAAAGCGTTTTTGCTGGTTTCATGCTGGACGGCACATGCATAGCTGCATTATCTGTATTTGAGTTTTCTGCCTAATCATTCATGTAAAATTTTTCTCACTCTCCAAAATATTTGGTGAATTTATGATTTGACGACTTTTCGTATACAGTAAGAGTACTGGTATTTGCCTAGTCAAATGCCAGTAGTTAGTCAAAAATTGGCTAGATAAGTGGGCTGTATTAAAACGATCGATCATTAATCCAAATTCTGTCGTATAGAAAATGCTAACGTGGAGCGATAAAAAAAGACAGCGACATCATGAGTGATGAAGAAAGAAAACGGACGAGCTGGTTGTGCTTGAATCAATTATATATTGAGCACCCAATTCGAGATTATCTATCCATCTATATATCTCTCATGTGCTTCAACGTATAAGCTACGTACGGAAGTGATCATCGAGCGGACCAAATTCACCCAGAACAGAAAACTCTAGAATTCGACTTTGGTTTTGGAGTAGTAGTGATCAGGATGTTTGGGAACCATGAAAGTGGGACATAAACAACATGCACAACAAAAAAAAGAAGGGAAAAAGAAAAAGAAACTGCCAATAAGGTATTGGTTCTTTTGTAATTGGTTTTCTAGTTTGTCTTGCGGGGAAACTCACCACTCATGGATTTGTCTATTGGCTCTACGTATAGCTTTGCTTTGTCTTTGAAAAAAAAGCAATAGTCACCAATTAGAATTCATGATCTCATTACTGATCACTCGATCAGAGTCCGACGACCCAACTCCATGATCTTCACTAGTTGATTGAATCTTGAAGAATGGAAATATATGATCTACAGAAACCCAAAAAAATAAAATGAAAACGAAACACATGGATCAAAGGGGAGTTAAAATTTCGTTGATCATGAATGATCGATTAAACTTAAAATCTTTATGAAAAATATAATTTCATACGAAAGTCTTTTAAAAAATTATTATAATATTTATCACTATTATATATAAATAAAAAATAAAATCACTATAATATTTATCACTATTGAATATAAATAAAAAATAAAATCACTATAATATTTATCACTATTAAATAAAAATAAAAATAAAATCACTATAATATTTATCATTATTATATATAATAAATAAATAAAATCACAATAGTATTTATCACTATTATATATAAAAAATAAATAAAATCACTATAATATTTATCACTATTATATATAAATAAAATTATCATTAAAAAAAATTAATCATTGATAAGATCTATACATTTTTCAATTATCTATCTAAAAATTAATAACTCAACATATTTTATACATCTAAACAATTCAAAATACTCTCACTTAAACCCACAAATCTATTTTAATTTCTACTCATAATTATTTATAAATATTCTCACATTTATAGATATTTTTACTGTCCAAACGTAGCCACGTGACCACCTGACAGTTTCTCTTTTTCTCTCTAAAAATAGTCGAACTCTCTTTTTCTCTCCTCTCTCTCAAAAAGTAATGAATCCACTGATACTCTCTCTATTTTTCTCTCTTTAATTTGTAAGACCCACTGACACTCTCTCTATTTCTCTCTCTTTCTCTTTAATTTGTGATACCCATTTGACTCTCTCTCTATTCCTCTCTCTATTTTGCTTCCCAGCTCGTTAATTTCAACCTCTCTAAATGCATACCCATCTCTTCCCAGCTCCCGCCACTTTCTTCTTCATCATAATAGCAATAACCTTAGTCCAGTTTCCAGTACCATCTGTGCACGCTGTTGATGATGACCGGTACCTCAACTGCAGCGAAACCTTTGCATGTGCGGATATTATGAACCTCGGCTATCCTTTCTGGGGATCAAATCGGCCCGAATATTGTGGGTACCCGGGTTTCGAGTTGAACTGCAGCGGCGATCTCCCGCAGCTTAATGTCACGAACATGTATTACCGAGTCCTTAACATCGATGACGCGGCGCGGAGTCTCCAGGTTGCTAGAGTGGATTACTGGAACACGACTTGTCCTGCTACTTACGCTAATACAAGCATAGATAGCAGTACCCTCTTTTCTCATGATACTTCAGCTACTACCAACCTGACGCTCTACTACCAGTGCTCTACTACTTCATCTCTTTTTCCAATTCAGCCGGCGTATGGTTTTTCGTTTACTTGCGCCGGAGACGCTACCGGCTTTACCAATTACTATTCGAGATCCTTGATTGCAAGCACGTTATTGGGGGTGTGCGAGTACAACGTTAAAGTTCCAGTAGTAACTGAAGCAGGCATTTTAACTACTGAAGATTTACTGAAGGAAGCTATTGATGGTGGGTTCACGGTGGGGTGGAATGCAAATAACAGAATGTGCGATAGATGTGATGGGTCCGGTGGGCGGTGTGGGTTCAACACCAGCACGAATGCTTTCGCTTGCCACTGTAAAACTGGGTCTTTTCCATCAACGTGTGATGAATCAGATGGTAAGTATCCATTTTCGCTGGTTAATTTATTTGATCCGTAGCTATCTTTTCCTTTTTCATTTTTTCCTTTCTCGTACTGCTTGAATGAATAAATCAAGAAAACTTCTCAATACCAGAGGATTAAGAAATTAATTAGGTCATACATTAATTAGGAAAAACTCCGAGCTCGTTTGCTGGGCGCGGATATATAGTCTTAAATCCTATATGCGAAACATTCATGAACATTAACAGTGACCTGGTCAAAATTTGATTAGAAAATTTATTTTTAGAAAATTAGGCTTTAGCTAACGACATTTTAAATGAAACTTTGAGAATAATTGCTAAAGTTTCTCCCATTCCCATTACCAATTAGTCCTTTTCCTGCTTTGGTCCCACGACAAACACTAGGTTGATCAATTCAAAACTCCAACTCGATTTGTGTATTAATTTCCACATTTATTCAATGCCTCGGAATATTACGTATCTGACTTAATTCATTGACTAGTCGCGCTCTTCAACAACTTTAATAAATTAATATATATAGTATGAATGATCAAAATTCATGTTTCCATATATAAGATTATTATTGCATTTCACGCGTCTGATCTCAAATGTCCTCAATTTTGTTGACCTTAAATATCCTCAAGTTGTAAGCATAATTGTAGTATTTCGTGTAATACAAAAATATATACTCGTATAACTCCTAATTCTTCTCTTCACCCAATTAAAGTAACAAATTTAATTTATATTTTATCATTCTATATTAATTAATTAGAGTGAGTCATACCTACATACTTCTCATAACTTAGAATTTCTTTGGCTCTTTTCGCGAGCATGTAATTTAGATAGACAATTGCACGATTGCCCGCAGGATTAACTCACTATTGATACCGAACAGTGACTCATATTATTTTTCCATATTCTATTAAAATAATATTTTTTTATTCTTTTTTACTATTTTTTTTTCTCACTTTTATTTACAAACTTAACTACTCAATATATATAAATATATATATATATATTTTTTTTTTATATTTTGAACTATTACTCTAGTGAATATTTTAAACAAAAATTTAATTTTTTTTCTTGCTGCCATGATAATATTTTCAAAATTAATTATTTTATATTTTTCGTAATTATTTAAATTATTTTTAAAATTATTATTTAAAACTATAACAAATATGAGTATGAGAGAAAATGTAGGTAGATGATTAGAAGAAGAATTTATTTTATTTATTAGAATAAAATATTGATAAAAATAATTTAAGAGATGAATAGTAATTTTTTATATTTGAGAAACCATTATTTATCCTGTAAACCTTTTTCCTTAAAATAGAGATTCTGATGGGAGAATTTTAACCAAATCTCTAAAATTTCCCTCAAATTATAGGGAAAATGTACCTTTGCGGTACCGGCTTAGCATGCTCTAAGTGCACTAGCATCAGATCGATCAAAAGTCACCCTTGCCTAAATTATAGTCATTTTGGGACTAACTTTCTGAAAATTGACCCTGCATCCGGTTGATCAAAATAGGTGGGAGTTTTGGGGTTGCTACAGTTATTCCTCATCATATGCATCTCTATAAATTTGTCTATAATTTGGCTAAAAAACACACTTTCTGAAATTTTTTTCTAAATTTTAATATTTCAAAAACCTCCTACATTCCATTCCCTATCATTTTCTATTCTATTAAAATATTTTTTTTCTATTCATTTTTTATTATTTTTTTCTGTCACTTTCCTCTATATTCTTTCTTTATATTCTATTAAAATATAAGTTTGGAATAAAAAGAATGATTTAGGATGTATACAGTTACTCCGCAAAATCAAAACTTAATTTAGGGAACCTGATATATGTAGATGAGTTTTCTTTACTTTCCATGTTTTTTCCTATTAAGTTTTAGGAATGCGGATGCGGATTCTCTAAGGAACGACTGTAGCTCCCAAAAATTAAAAAATAGTTACTTTAATCCCCCAGGAGATTTCCTCCTGCATTGCCATTCTCGAATTGGATGTCATTTCGTCTCTTATTTGAAGGACTACGTATTACCTTCACTCAGTCACATTCTTGCTTTTTGTCTACTTGAATGCGGCCCGCACCTAAAAAAGTTTCATTTTGGTGCCGCTCTGCTTCATAATCTCTGTTTAGAACAGCTTTGCAATCCTTGAGTTGTCCTGTCTCTATTGAATTTAGTGGCCCTTGTCATTAATGTGTTCCATGTAGCCCGTGCTTTAAACTGGATGCTGTCTTGTTTTGCATTTGGTCTGTCTGATAGCCCTTAAGAGTCTAACAGGCAAGCTGCCTCAAGCTGCACTGGCTCTTTATGTATATGCTATGGGAAGTATGGATTTTATAAAATTTATCCTTGCCGATAGGCTAAAGAATTGTTATTAAATTATTCACATATATTTCTCCTATTGTTCGATCCCACTTCTGGAGCCAATAATGAAGAGGGGATCTTGCTCCTTGTTTTACGAAAATTGCATTTCTGACCTGATCTTCCATCTTCCATATGCTACTTAGAACTGATTTTATATATCTAAACGTGATTAGTTTTGAGAGGGTATAATATGTTTTGAGAATGCAGCTTGGTACAAACATAGAAAAAGTATGAATACCAATATTCATAATTTTCTATATCAAAAAAAAAAAAAAAAATCATAATTTTCGGCATATATGGAAAAGAGATTATTTGCTAGTTTTCTTTTAATTAATTGTTACCTTGTCGTTCTCGATTTGTCACTTGGTTCTTATTCCCCCTAGACAGCTGTTTTCCATTGCTGGATTACTTAAGTTTATATTACATTACGGCTGTTTGTGCTTGTGGCAAATTTTTTTTTTTTCAATTTTTCTTATTCTTACATTTTTTTTAATATTTTTAAACATTTTTATAAAATATAAAAAAAATACCAATACAATAGTCACTTCTTTAATCAATAAGTAAAAAAAAAATGTAAAAAAAATTAAATACATGAACGGTCAAAATAAAGATGCAAAATAGGGCATCATAGTAGCATTATTCTACTAATAATATCTAGATCGGTAGCTACCTCCTCCTTCTTCGAGTCTTTTTTGTCGATTAGAGGGAGGCATTAATACTTTCACAATTCCATTAATAGGCGTATAGCTTCAGAGCGTTATAACTTAATTGGTTACTTACATTTGAGGGTAAACATTTATTCTGGTCATGGACGGACTAGTACTAGTAATTGCTAAAGTTTCTCCCATTCCCATTACCAATTAGTCCTTTTCCTGCTTTGGTCCCACGACAAACACTAGGTTGATCAATTCAAAACTCCAACTCCAACTCCATTTGTGCATTAATTTCCACATTTTTTTAATGCCTTGGAATGGTACGTATCTGACTTCACTGAGTACTAGGCGCTTCAACAACATTAATATAGTATGAATGATCAAAATTTTTCCGTAAGATTATTGCATTTCATGTGTCTGATCTCAAATGTCCTCTGTTTTGTGGACCTCAAATATCCGTAAGTTGTAAGCATATGGAAATTGTAGTATTTTGTGTATAATCACAAATTACTTTGATACAAAATACTCATATATCTCCTAATTTTTCGCTTCACCCAAGTAAAGTAACATTTTATATTTTATCATTCAATTTTAAATTGAATTTGAGTTATACCGACATCTCTGAACTTAGAATTTCTTTGGCTCCTTTCGCGAGCACGTGTGCGCCTTTTCCTTTTTTTTTTTTTTTTTTTTTTGTAACATGATTGCTATTGCATGATGGCCTGAAGGATTAACTCAATATTGGTACCAAACTGTGACTCCTACATGACAAGGGATTTATGTAACAATATTGGAATATGCATCGATCCGGGAGACTAGGATGCCTCAATCCATAGCTTTTGGGTCTTCTCCTGGTCTAAGCCCATGTCTTTCTTGAGCCTTGCCCTGGGGAGTGCTCTGGACTAGCTGTCTGCTTTAGTTTTAGTAAAGGCATTCCACGGTCCACCCACAACATCACATGCATGCACGTACACCCTCCTTGAGGATTTTACATTTTCTTTTTGTTTCAATATTCCCCTGTTTCCATTGCGCCCTTTGTAGTCCAAACATCGCTCTCCTATGTATAAAGCAGTCTAACTTTCTGCGTGTCCTTGTTGCAGGATCATCCACCAGGCTAAATTGGTGGCTTATCATGACCATTGGTATGAAGATCAACATCATTTAAACGTTATAGTGATTTCTTTCTTTCCCGATCTGACAATTAGGGTGTGTTTGGTTACCAAATTCACTCTAACTCATCTCAACTCATCATTATAACTTTTTTAAATTTCAATATAAAATATAATAAACAATTCAATTTTTTTAAATTTTAAAATAATAATAATATTAAAAAATAATATTCTAACAATATTTTATCATCACAATTTAACTCAATTTAACTCACTTCAACGTCCGCACACACCCTTAATGATTCCCTGCTGAAATACTGACTTAAACCACTTTTTGCTTTATGATTTTCCAACTGCAGGTTTGGCAGGAATTGCAGTTCTCTCTTTTGTGATTATCTTCAGTGTTAAGAGAGGATACTTATCAAATAATTCAATGGTCTGGTGGAAAAGAGATGCAAAGAATGATCATTTCACTGCGGAGGAAATCCTAAGGAATTTTGGTTCAATGGCCCCGAAGCGATATACTTATTCAGATGTGAAGAAACTGACCAACTCATTCAATTATAAAATAGGACAAGGAGGATATGGTGAAGTATTCAAAGGGGAGCTACCTGATGGGCGTATTGTAGCAGTGAAAGTCTTGGGCGAGTCCAAAGGTAATGGAGAAGAATTTATAAACGAAGTGGCTAGCATTAGTAGAACATCACATGTCAATATAGTCACTCTTTTGGGTTTTTGCTATGAGAGGACTAAAAGAGCCCTAATTTATGAATTTGTGCAAAATGGATCTCTTGATAAGTTCATACATGAGAAAGGATCTTCAGTCACAAATTGTTACTTGGACAGCAAGACCATGTTCCAAATTGCAGTTGGCATTGCTCGAGGACTAGAATATTTACACCGAGGTTGTAGGACTAGGATTCTGCATTTTGACATAAAACCTCACAATATACTTTTGGATGAGAATTTGTGCCCAAAAATCTCTGATTTTGGTCTTGCTAAACTATGCAAAACAAAAGATATCAGTATTGTGTCAATGACGGGCATGAGAGGAACTGCAGGATATATTGCCCCTGAAGTATTTAGTCGATACTTTGGCGGAGTCTCTCACAAGTCTGACGTCTACAGTTATGGCATGTTGGTTCTTGAAATGGTTGCGGGAAGGAAAAATCTTGATGATGGGGTGCTCTCTCATGGCAGTGAAAATTATTTTCCTAACTGGATTTATGACAAACTTGAAAAGGGTGAGACATATGATACTTCTGGGGATATTACAGATGATGATCAAGACAACATGATAAAAAGGATGATAATGGTGAGTTTGTGGTGCATTCAGACCAATCCTTCAGATCGGCCATCAATGGGTAAGGTGATAGAGATGTTAGAATGTAACTCTGAATTACCTCAATTTCCACCAAAACCTTTCCTGAACTCTCCTACGAGGTCGGCTCAACATGATTCTTCCACCAGTACTACTTCGTAAAATTCCTAAAATGGATGGAATTGCATCACAGGATTAAGATTTTTTTAATGATCAAGTGATTGTGTTGACATTTCGATTTGAGGAGTGGTGCTGTGCAAAAAATCTTCTTTGTTGGAAAAAAATGGATCCCAAATAAGGCAGGGGCACTGTAGGATCAGCATTGTTCTCCTACATGCATGCAGGTCACCTCAAGATACTTCCACTATTTTGTAACCGTTAATTATTCAACTTTCGAAATGTTTACAACTGCATCATGTTGATGATGAATTTTTGTCAAAGTTCTTGGAAATATATCATTCTTTTGCTGTAGAAATTAAAAAAAAAAAAAAAAAAAAAAAAAAAAAAAAAAAAGAGAAGAAGAAGAAGATAAGGCCAAAGTGGATCACCTTGACAGAGACTTAAATTTTTACAGAGTGTGGAAAGCGTTTTTGCTGGTTTCATGCTGGACGGCACATGCATAGCTGCATTCTCTGTATTTGAGTTTTCTGCCTAATCATTTATGTAAGATTTTTCTCACTCTCCAAAATATTTGGTGAATTTATGATTTGACGACTTTTCGTATACAGTAAGAGTACTGGTATTTGCCTAGTCAAATAAATTTGGCTAGATAAGTGGGCTGTATTAAAACGATCGATCATTAATCCAAATTCTGTCGTATAGAAAATGCTAACGTACGTGGACCGATAAAAAAAGACAGCGACATCATGAGTGATGGAGAAAGAAAACGGACGACCTGGTTGTGCTTGAATCAATTATATATTGAGCACCCAATTCGAGATTATCCATCCCCCTCTATATATCTCTGATCATTAGCTTCAACTAAGCCACGTACGGAAGTGATCATCGAGCGGACCAAATTCACCCAGAAAACTCTAGAATTCGACTTTGGTTTTGGAGTAGTGATCAGGATGTTTGGGAACCGTGAAAGTGGGGACATAAACAACATACACATAATAATAATAATAATAATAATAATAATAATAATTTCAGTCTTAAACATATAAATAATTTGCAATACGCCATTTCACAGCTTACTCAATTAAGGAAAATCATTGAATGAATATCATTTAAATACCCATGTTAATTTTGGCAAAAAAAAAAAAACCCCCTCTTTTATTCTATTCAATTTTTTCAAAAAAAAACAATGGTAAAAGAGGCTAAAAGAATTTTTTCATTTGAAAATCTATATATCACGCTACCAGCGATATTGATCGGCTTCCCTCCTCGTTTGAGGTGGTCCTTGTGTAAAGTTGTAGTCAAGTGGTGGGGCTCATATCCCCGCAAGGTGCATGTACCAACTGGCTGTGGAAAGGAAGTCCTACTTTTTTATTTTTTTAGTGATCGATGACTTATATATTTTTCTAATTACAATGTATATACAAGACATTAATTTGAGACTCACATTTTAAAAATCGTTTTCTCAAGGGATCCCCATATCTTCAAATTAAGATCTAATTACAAACCTATAAAATAAAACCAGCTAGCTGGCTAGCTGGTTGTGTAACACTCCAATTCCAGAAGTCTAGAGAGTTAATTCATGTTATCTAAAATCATCTCTCAAAATACAATTATATATACTTTAAAGACTCCACAAAATACTAACTTATTTGCTCAACATAAGTATATATGTTACTTCACAGGGACACCAAAGAAATACCTCGATATAACAAATTAAAATCTCCATCAAGAATAAGAAATATCCATGTCTCTAAATACCCAAAACAACATAAAATGATAAATTTACTAAATAAGACTCAAATAATTATTTATGTCATTTGACACTTATTCCTCTACGATTATCAAATCTTGCTAATACTTCATACTCTTGATTTCCAGCTGAACCATCAAATTTATCTAAAAAATATTATGGAGATAAGGTATGAGTTATCAACAGTTCAATAAGTAGAGAACATATACTAGTATATAAACATTAGCATTTACAGAGTTCATAATGTAAAATAAAACATTTTTATTTTCAAAATGCATAATTAAAACATGTTATTAAAAATATCAGAGCAAAAATTTAGAAATATTCTTATTCAAAACTCATTTGACATAGCATAACTGAATATCACATCAAACAAAATTTCAAGTTTAACCACCGTGGTAGGGTTGTACAAATCCCAATGACCAACCGAGCAAAAACAGAATGTGAAATCTTTATCTTATTCAGTCTCGAAGCCCCAAGTGTGTACACAAGAAAGATCATACAGAAAACTACTTTACTTCCAAAGTGGGTGCATCGAAAATAGAAAAATTGGTACCAACCCGAACAGACGTCATAGTTATACACCCGTGGTAAAGTCAGAACAAAACATAACATAACAGAAACAGAATGTCATGCTAGAGGTTTTTCAGAAATCACATCATACCATATCAGAGTACAGAACAGATTCGGATCATCTTCATATAATCATACACAAATTTTCATATTCGCTCTTTCCATATAATTCATAAACATAATGCCAAAAAAAGTTCATGTCTACACTAGTCATGACAGAAAATAATTTCTCTTCTTAAACAAAATTTCATGCGAATACAGATAAAATGATCGAGGTTGAATTGTTTTCAAGTTTTTCTTCTCATAACAAACATGCATATTTTTCATAAAATCGATTTCAGTCTAATCGTTTTATACAAAGTCTAGCATAGAAAATCAATTGTTACCTATAACATAGACACATAACTTACTTAAATCTCTAATAAACCACAAATTTTTATATTTAAGCCTAAAATGATAAAATAAAATATTTTCTTAAAAATCTAAAAATGCTCGTAACTCTAAAATAACATCAATTCTCATAATCATCGATATCCACTTTATATTCACCTAACACAACGCCAGCTTAATCACAAATCTATTTTTTTTTAAATAAGCACAAATTGAAATATATGTCCGAATGTTAAAAGTCAAGCCAATCCCAATTCAATAAGTGTTCTACCAAGGTTTGACTATAAGGGCAGTAATGTAAAAAAAATATTTCAAAAGGGTTCTTCAGATCCCCAACGTAATCACGTGACAATAAGGCTTAATTGCATTTCTTTGTAAATAAAAATACAACTAAGGTTATTCTACGACAGGGTGAAAAGGCACATATTCTTTGTGAAGAGAAACCGAAGTCTCGCCAGAGTGTGAAGCTATGCGACGGAGGCCTTGGAATCAACAAGAAAGTAGCTTGTGACAGTGGATCTAGGTGCTAAGGCGAAGATGCCGGTGAGTCGGGTAGTTAAACGAGAGAGAGAGAGAGAGAGAGAGAGAGAGAGAGAGAGAGAGAGAGAGTTGTGAGATGGTGAGGAGGCGTGCGACGAGTCTAGGGCGATGTGCAGTGGCTTATGTCGTGTAACGGGATTGAAAACTGAGGGACGTGCGAGGAGGGATTTTCTTGCTCTATTTTGGGAGCCTGAAATAGAGGTTTGGGCAATGGTGGTGCAAGGAGGTTTGAGGTGGTTGGCTACTGTGAAGGAGCAAAGTAGCTCATGTCGGGATCGTGGTGGTTAAGTTTGGGCTGCGACAACCCTAGGTTGGAAAAGAAAAGAAAAGTAAAGTTTGCATGAAGTTCAGATTACGTGGATATTTATGCATGCACTGACGTGAACCCTAGAGGGATGGAGACATGTATGGTGTGGAGATTGATGTTGGTTCTCATGGGCTTGGGTTTTGAGTGTGTAAGGTTTGAGCTTTTTCCCTGAGTTTTGAGCCTCGATTCAACCTCTAAAATAATCCAACTTGTCCCACAAATTTCTCTGCTCATAAAAAGATTCCACATAATCTAAGAATATTTAATGATTTTAACTTAATTAGCAAGCCTAATAAAAATTTGATATCCGCCAAAATAAAATTTGGGCCCTTAGTCTATTTCAAAAGTTACTCGTTAATCTCAAACAGGTATTCATACATATAAATCCAAAAATTTTTTGAAAGCAGGCTTGGTGTTGGGCCCAAGTGTTACAGGTTATGTGATATATTTTTCTTATATAATTTTGCATTGTAATCACCTGAACGCCCTATTGCTAGTACGTATTAAATCTACTATTACCATGATTTCTTCTTTGGAAAAATGCAAAATTTCAAGGTTAAGAAGATGCTAATTCCAAAATATCAAGTGGTTTTTTCTCCAAGATTGATTCCTCAAATTAATTGTGACAAAATCATGAGTCCCATTGAACTTTAAAAGATGAAAGAGGCGAGACTAAGGAGATAAGCGGGAATCAAGTAGGTCCAACCGTCTAAACTTTAAAAGAAGTACTTACTAACAGTCCATGCCCATGCATGGTGGGGATATCATGTATATCTGGCCAAAGTGAATAAGAAAAAGAGGAATTATTAGGGGCGTTGCTACAACAACTATTGTGTCTTCCCGCTTGACTTGGAAAAGCCACGTTACTTTTTTTTTTATGTGTCATTTACTTCTTCCCTCCTGGATGAAAAAATACCCCTAAACCCCTCCTCGACAAATCTCGCCCTTTGCAAAGCTCCCAATTTGTGAAGGTGCTTGGTTGTTGCATGTGATGGTAGTGCTTTATCAACTATTCATATTTTGTCCACTTTCTACACATTCAAACAGACCATACAAAATTCAAAAATAACAGAGGAGAGAAGGAAGAAGGTTCAACCTTGTAGATCTTGAGTAAATTTTCAAATACAAACAATATACCATACACGTAACACAGAATAGGAACATACAATAAAGGTGCAAGAATGAGCTTCAAAAATTTCTTTTCCCTTTTTTTTTTTTTTTTCTTTTGGGTTGGGAAGGGGGGGGTTGTTCGGGACAACATATTCAGCAGCATCTTCATCACTGTTGTGATTTTCCTGAGTACCGGAATCCATCAACATCGCATACGACCGCCGCAAGTGGCCTTCATCGACGCCTATAATTCTTTCCCTCGATCTCTCTCACTCTCTGATCTCACTCTGCTGATGATAAATTGCGGCGAGGCTCCAACAAAGCTTTAGTTATACTTCACTGCCACAGACCTAATATCATTAGAGAGAAAGGATGAGAGGGAGTGAGTGGAACAGAGAGGGAGCGAGAAAATGGAGAGAGAGAGAGAGAGAGAGAGAGAGAGTGTGTGTGTGTGTGAAAGTGATGATTTTTTTCTTTAAGGCAAGAAGGAAGATGAAGTATTTTTTATTCTATTAAGTCAGCCACCTAGATGCCACATCAAGCGGGAAGCGCAAGCGTGGCGCTAGCATTTTCCAATTATTATAAGTTTAATATATATTATCATTAATGACTAATAATATTAATGTGGTGGAAGTTTGACCTTTAAGTGGAATGTTTCAACAAAAGCATCTTTTTTGAAAATTTTAACACCGCCACGATTCCATGAATCCATTTCGTAGAAGGCCACCAATTTCCTTATAGTACTCTTATTGGATTAGTTAAAAGTTAAATCTAATGAGTATTTAGCTATTAGAGAGCAAAATATGCTCACATTAGATTAGCCAAATTTCAAATATTTAGAATTTAGCTACAGTGACTTTCAAAATTTTCTTCAAATTTAAAGGTTACTGTACATAAATCAAATACATATTTTATTAATTATTCTCTTTCCCTTTCTTTCTATCACATATTTTATTACAATTGATATATTAATTTGAGTTAGTGATATATTAATTTAATAAGAATATGAGTATTAATTAATATATAATAGGTATAACAGTAAAATATGATAAAATAAAATAAATTAATAATTAAAAAGATTAAATATTTTTGAAATTATTAGTTATTCATCACTATATAATGAATAAATGTATAATCTAATGTGGAGATTTGATGTAAATAATCAAAATCAAAATCATCTTATCTTATTTTATTATTATATAATAAAAAAATAGTTATTCTAATGTGGAGATTTATGTGAATAGAATAGTTAAAAGTCAAATTTTTCTTATATTCATAAAAAATATGCTTTAATTTTGACTAATCCAACGAGACTCCTCGACTAATCCAATGAGACTACTCTTGTGATGCCTCATAGGAATTGGAAAGCCACACATCCCCACCTCCTTAATTCCTTTTCTATAAGCCTGATTCCAATCTCTCCCGATCTTCTCTCTCTCAAAATGCATATCCATCTATTCCCAGCTCCGGCCACTTTCTTCTTCATCATAATTGTTGAATAAAGTCGACTACTCCCCTAGAAATAATTTATTCCGATGTTCCTCATCATACGAGTCCTAGAATTTCATTTTCCCATGATTTTTGCCAATCCGATGTACTTGTACCTGTTGAAAGACGTCATCCTCTTCGATCAAACTCCTTGGGTTTGAGTTCGAGCATCGATTTCGACTTCTGTGTTCATCGTGAGAGTTTCGATCAAGAATCTTCTGCTGTGGACGAGCTTTTCTCCGATGGGAAAATTCTTCCCACTGAAATCAAGAAAAAGGTCATGCCACTAGATTGATCGGTTTGAGAGAAAAGAAAAGAAACTGTAGGGATGGTAGTAAGCACAGATGATGGTATAGTCCTGCTTGTGATTCCTGCCTACAGTGCACGCGATAGGGATGGTGGTAAGCATGGATGGTGATATAGTTCCGCCTATGATTCCCGCCTACAATGTCCATTAAGCAAAAAGGGATAAGTTTGGTTCTCGTCCTCCATTGCCACCACCATGAGGCATGAGCTATGCATGACATTTCAAAGCAAGAGAGCGCCATGGAAAGCAAGGGTGTAGGTACTGAAGTGGATCATGATCAGAAGCAGAGCTCCAAGTCCTTTTGGCGGTTAATTTACGCGGAGTAGCAGCTGTGGTAGTGGATACGGAATGAGCTTCTGCCCTTTACGGCCACTTCTATCTCGGAGCAACTCAACAGGATCTGCACCAAATCTCAAGCGAGCCCCATTGCCCATTGATGCTCAAGAGTCAAAATCCTAAGCAGAATACTTCTCATAATATTAATGTGGTGGAAGTTTGACCTTAAGTGGAACGGTTCAACATAAGCATCTCTTTTGAAAATTCCAACACCCCCACGATTCCACGAATCCATTTCGTCAAAGGCCACCAGTTTCCTTATGATGCCTGATAGGAATTGGAAAGCCACACATCCCCACCTCGTCAATTCCTTTTCTATATACGCTTGCTTCCAATCTCTCTCGATCTTCTCTCTCTCTCTCTCTCTCTCAAATGCATACCCATCTATTCCCAGTTCCGGCCACTTTCTTCTTCATCATAATAGCAATAACCTTAGTCCTATTTCCAGTACCATCTGTGCATGCTGTTGATGATGAGCGGTACCTCAACTGCAACGAAACCTTTGCATGTGCGGGTATTTCGGACATCGGTTATCCTTTCTGGGGATCAAATCGGCCTGAATATTGTGGGTACCCGGGTTTCTGTTGGGTTTGCTCCTTTGGAGTCCCACATCGGTGGGAGAAAATTGTGGAGCAGGCCTCAAGGCCTATAAATAGGGTGCTTGGCCTCTTAGTTAATTACACCAAGTCATAAGCTTAATTAGTAACTTGTGACTCTAAGAAAAATCCTCTATTAATTTTTTCTTGTAAAAAGGAAAGAGGTGAGAGTTAAAGTTTTACTAGTGGGAAAGCTTTGTGGGTGTCATTTGGAGTGAGGAGAAAAATTGTGTGATTGTAATAATTTTTCACATAGTGTATTTTCTTCTCTGGGTCTGGTGGTTTTTCTCCTGTTTTTGAGAGTTTCCACGTAAATTCTTGTGTTGTTATTATTTCTCTGGTTTTCTTCGTATTTCACCAAAAAGTGGATCCTGGGAGTGAATTTGGTAGGTCCAAATTCCTAACAAGTGGTATCAGAGCTACTAGGTTCCTTTTGGTGGGTGGAGCTTTGGTGTGGTAGTGTGAATACGTACAGTCTAAGGAGGTTCTGTCTAGGAGATTGGTATTTAAGTGGTCCAGTGTGACCCTCCAATCTTTCCTGGGAACCTTAAAGTTCTGTCTAGGAAAGAATAATCTTTTCTGGGAACTTACTTAGTGAGTACTATTCATTTCTACGGTAAAAATTCATCAAAGCAATGTCAGGAAGTAAGGCTTCAAATTCTATCAGATATGAGGTGGAGAAATTTGATGGGAGAATCAATTTTGGCTTGTGGCAAGTTCAAGTCAAGGATATTTTGATTCAATCAGGATTACACAAGGCGTTGAAGGGCAGACCAATCCTTGAAGTTAGCAGTGATACTAGCGTGACTAATGAAACAAAGAGCAGATCTGTAATGAGCGATGAAGATTGAGAGGATCTGGACTTGAGAGCAGCAAGTGCGATACGTCTGTGCCTGGCCAAGAATGTTCTTGCAAATATGCATGGAATATCTACGGCAAAGGAACTCTGGGAAAAGCTCGAAGAGTTGTATCAAACGAAGGGCGTCTCAAATCGGGTGTACCTGAAGGAGCAGTTTCATACACTGCATATGAGTGAAGGTACAACTATTTCAGATCATTTAAGTGTACTCAATGGCATTGTCTCTGAGCTAGAATCTATTGGAGTTAAAATTGATGATGAGGATCAAGCCTTGAGACTCATCTGGTCTCTTCCACCTTCCTATGAGCGTATGAAGCCTATTTTGATACATGGGAAGGAGAAAATAATTTTTTCAGAGGTTACCAGTAAACTCTTTTTTGAAGAGAGAAGACTAGGTGGTGGAAGAAATGGTTCACCTGGGAACTTAGCATTGGTAGTAGCTGGTAATGGGAAAAAGAAGAACTCCATGAAGATGAAAGTAGTCTGCTGGGGGTGTGGACAATCTGGGCACGTCAAGAAAAATTGTCCAAGAGCAGGAGCAGGTTCGGCAAATGGCTCCAAGTCAGTAAATGGAGATACTGGTAATGAAACTAACGTTGTGTCTCTCTCCATGGAAGACGATGTCTGTTAAAGGGACATGTACATCCTCATGGCATGCCGCTAATTTCCAAAGTTGCCATGATAGAGGATGTGTTAATGTTAGTGGGTCCACAAGTTTGCACACATGCATTGGTTTGGCATTAATGCAGGGTGTGTGGTGGAAATTTATGTCGATGGCTGATGAACTTCCAAGAAAGCCAAACGTGGAAGTTGCACCATAATTTTTTCAGCAAGGTTATTTTAGACATGGGCCGAAATTGAAATGCTTGGAATTGGTTTATTCTGAGTGGGTATGCTTTTATGGTGGAGCATGATAGCAAAAACTATGAAGATCTTCATTGCAGTAGAGCGTGGCTGTGGGACCAGCCAAAGTCGCAAGGTGGAGATTGTTGGGTTTGCTCCTCTGGAGTCCCACATCGGTGTGAGAGAATTGTGGAGCAGGCCTCAAGGCCTATAAATAGGGTGATTGGCCTCTTAGTTAATTACACCAAGTCATAAGCTTAATTAGTAACTTGTGACTCTAAGAAAAATCCTCTATTAATTTTTTCTTGTAAAAAGGAAAGAGGTGAGAGTTAAAGTTTTACTAGTGGGAAAGCTTTGTGGGTGTCATTTGGAGTGAGGAGAAAAATTGTGTGATTGTAATAATTTTTCACATAGTGTATTTTCTTCTCTGGGTCTGGTGGTTTTTCTCCTGTTTTTGAGAGTTTCCACGTAAATTCTTGTGTTGTTATTATTTTTCTGGTTTTCTTCATATTCACTACAAGAAAACTGCTTATTTATGGCTAGTTAATTCCAGCGAAATGACTATTTACAACCAAAATGAGTCTGTTTTGGTCACAAATGGTCTTTTCGTCGCAATTAAATAGTCACAAAAGCCCGTTTTTCTTGTAGTGATTTCATCAAAAAGTGGATCCTGAGAGTGAATTTGGTAGGTCCAAATTCCTAACAGTTTCCAGTTGAACTGCAGCGGCGATCTACCGCAGCTTAATGTCGCGGACATGTATTACCGGGTCTTTGAAATCAATGGGGCGGCGCGGAGTCTCAAGGCTGCTAGAGTGGATTACTGGGGCACGACTTGTCCTGCTACTCACGCTAATACAACCATAGATCGCAGTACCCTCTTTTCTCATACTTCAGCTACTACCAACCTGACGCTCTACTACCATTGCCTTTCAACTCCGGTGGTGGAAGGTTTTTCGTTTACTTGCGCCGGAGACGCTAACGGCTTTACCAATTACTATTCGCGCTCCATGATTGCAAGCACGTTGTTGGGGTTGTGCGAGAAAAACGTTAAAGTTCCAGTAACTGAAGCAGGCACTTTAACTACTGAAGATGCACTGAAGGAAGCTATTAATGGTGGGTTCACGGTGGGGTGGAATGCAAATAACGGCATGTGCGATAAATGTGATGGGTCCGGTGGGCAGTGTGGGTTCAACACCAGCACGAATGCTTTCGCTTGCCTCTGTAAAACTGGGTCTTTTCCATCAACGTGTGATGAATCAGATGGTAAGTATCCATTTGGCTGGTTAATTTATTTCATTTTAATATTTGCCTAAATAATATATATATATATATATATATATATATATTTATATATATCATTTAGAGACTGGGTTACTAATATCTTGATCGGTAGCTACCTTTCCTTTTTCATTTTTTCCTTTCTCGTCCTGCTTGAATGAATAAATTAAGAAAACTTCTCAAGACCAGAGGATAAGAAATTAAGATCAAACATTTAGGAATAACTCCGAACTTGTTTGCGGGGCGCGGATATATAGTCTTAAACCCTATGTTCGAAACATCCATGAGCATCCGGTGACGATTATATGATGATGATTACTATTGTTTCGAGGGGAATCGGAGCGAGGCATTACTT
Organism: Juglans microcarpa x Juglans regia; assembly: GCF_004785595.1. NCBI lineage: Eukaryota > Viridiplantae > Streptophyta > Magnoliopsida > Fagales > Juglandaceae > Juglans > Juglans microcarpa x Juglans regia. Next base: position 3,243,560 of record NC_054597.1, read on the forward strand.
ACTTCCAGAATGATTCCATGAGGCGTAGCTTAATTCGGAGAATTAATTGCTAATTACTTTGGTTAATATGAAGATAAATATTTATTCTGGTCAAGGATGGACTGATTCTTGAATTATATGGAATTGATGGATGATTTGGGTTTGAATCTAACTACGTACGTACGTAGGAGCTGGGAACAATAATATTATATATACGGAGTTCGATCGAGTTATAGATCATTAGGATATATATAATGCATATTGGACGAGATCAAAGTAAATAAATAGATGAAAGTAATTAATAAGCAGTAATTAATTAGATTTCTTCCGTTAAAATTTTAACTAGACATGATAGAGTGATTTTTTCGTTGGATCTCTTTAGGTAGGGGGTTGTTAATCTTTAGCACACTGATCTTCATCTTAGACACAAACATCATCTAGCAGCAATTATCATGTGCAATTGCACTATATATAAGCCATTTTGTGTTAGCTAGGTTTAAAATGGAATACAATTTTCAAAATCTCTAAAATTCTATTCATAATTTTTTTAACTATCATTTTTCATTATTATGTTGCCTCAAATTATTGGAAGATAGATAAAAGTAAATAAATGTTTTAGTCATAAAAAAGTTCTACAAAAATAAATTCACAAATCTATCTAATTTATTGTAGTACGTTAGATTGTAAAACTATTTTTATTATAAAGTAGACATAACGTATCGTATGAACTTCTGTACATCAATTTGTGAGTTTATTTTTATGTAATTTATTTATGATTGTAATACTTCTTATATAAATAATTAGTAATTTGTCAATTATTTAATGCTAGATGACCAATAAGGCCTGTCTTATCTTTCATGCAAACAAACGTACTTGTGGTTGAGAAGTTTGAAATGGAAATGGTCTAAAATAAACTTTTTAATACCAATTAATGGATGAAGTAAAATGCATTTATGTCAATTCGTGAGTATTCCTTAGCTTACTGATCACACGTACTAACATCCCATAGTAATCACTCGCACGACGAAAATCGGTTGGGCGTTGAAATCAATGAACTTGTAAGTCGGCACATACATCCCTTGCCTCATAGCTATCATTTTCCTAAATTATTGATCTTCCCCCACTGCTGCTCGATCGGTGGTTACCCATCTCTGTTTATTTTATTCGATCTCTACTCATAAATCCTACTCTTCTACCAACCTTTTTCTCTCAGAAAATGGATCCCAGCTGGCTTCTCTCGTCGTCTTCTTCCCTCGTTTCTTTATCTTTCTTATTCATGGTTTTGGCCATGATTCCTCTTTCTCTATGCTACGAAGATTTATTCTCGAGCTGCCGCGACTCGCGGTTCAGCTGCGGGAACATCAACAATATTGGTTTTCCTTTCTGGGGAGAGAATCGACCCAATGGTTGTGGATATCCAGGATTGAAGCTCAACTGCGAGAGAAGCGTTGCCACCATAGAGATCATGAACGTGACGTACCGAGTGCTCGCTGTCAATCCCAACACCCAGACAATCAAAATCTCGAGAGAGGACTACCTGACTGGGATTTGTTCCCCAGAATACGTGAATTCCACACTCGATCATACACTTTTCGATTTTAGCCTCTTTTACCAGAATCTGACGCTATTCTATGGCTGCACTTCTTCTTCCATTTTACCTGTCCCTGGAGTATTCACTTGTCATGTAAATGGGGATGTGCAGATGGAGTTGGTAGCTGGATTGCCTAATAATAACAAGTGCAATCAAAGTGTTGTTATCCCCGTCAGTACTCTGAGTACTCTGGGAAACTTGATGGATATAGGAACTAAGTCGAAATTGGAAGAGATCATTAGAGAGGGATTTGAGGTGAAATGGAAGGTGGATAGTGCTCAGTGCAGTGACTGCGTGGGATTGAAGGGAGCTTGTGGTTATGACCTCAAGTTGAATCAACCAACTTGCTATTATTCACCAGTTAAACCAGGTACGCCCCCATCCCACCACTTTAAACTAATTAATTAAATTATTTGCACCAAATGAACACTCTACATCACATTCACTGGCGTATGCATTCGAAATTTGTTTTGACATTTTGGGTTCCAAGAAGACATCATGATCATGTTAACATTGCTGAGGCAATTAATAGACCCGGAATTCTCCCCGCGTGGTATTGAGATCATGTCAGACCTCTGCGTAAAATAGTTCTTTATATAATGGGTGATGATACCCCTTCCTACGGGTTAACAAAGATATCTCTAGTCGATAACTTGGACTCGCTCTCTGCGTAAAAAAGACGTCTCTCTGTGGTTTCCAAGAAACTAAAGAAAGTGTTGACCATAAACCAGTCCACGACCATGTGAACAAGCTGATTATTTATTTAGAAAATATATATTTTTTTCTTCATCAAGAGGCCCACTTTATTAATCGCGAAAGATACGGATCATGGGTCAGTTTTCGAAGGCTACTCGATTAAACAGTCCAAGTCAACTATAGCACTGTCACCAGTCAACCTCCTCCCAGCAACAGCAGCGACCAAACTTCCTCTAGTATATTGCCTCTACTCCAATAATGATGCCTTCTCACTTTTCCACTCCTCCGCCATGCACGCAATCACTCTCCCTCCCGTCTTCCTCCTCCTTTTCTCCGTCTTCGTCGCCATGTCCTTTCCCTCCAAAGATGCCACCGCCCCCTATTTCGACTGCCCCAAGACCTTCGACTGCGGGCCCTTCAAGAACCTTTCCTACCCCTTCGACAACGAGGGCGAATGCGGCCATTCTGAGTTTTGACTCACTTGCGACAACGAATTTGCCGGTTTGACCGTTGCTTCTAAGAGTTACCAAGTCCTCCGTCTCAACGAGACTTCGAAAACCATGACCTGTCGGGGAAATCAACACAGCAGAAGGGATAAAAGCGGTAATAAAAGAGTACACTCTACGCACTTAGTGACACCAAGAATTTAACGTGGTTCGGCAACTGTCTACATCCACAGAAAAGAGCTTCACTATTAAATAGTGGTACACAAGAAAATATTACAGAGGAGGAGGATCACACTCCACTCAACTCAACTCTCTTCTTTTCTCTCAGAGCTCTCCAGGCTCTCTCTCTTTTCTCTTCTTGGGTGTATTTGAGACTCTCGCCAGAAGCCTCAATTTATAGATGCATTGCTTTACGTATGAATGCATTTATTGTTGCATTCAATGGACAGTTGAGAGCTGGGCGTTGGAGGTTGAGCAGCAAGCAGCCATTGTGGACTGCTTGCTTGGGCAGGGATTTCAACAATTCTCCCCCTCCATGCCCATTTACCTATATGCTATCCATCCCAGCTATGTCTCTACATAGCTCAAGCTTCTCACTTGTAACCACCTTCGTCAGCATGTCCGCTGGATTCTCTTTCGTATGGATCTTCACAAGCTTCAATAGCTGTTGTTCCATCGCTTCGCGTATCCAATGATAGTGGATATCAATGTGCTTGGTGCGGGAGTGGTACATTGAATTCTTGCTCAAAGTTAGAGCACTTTGACTATCACAATGTACCGTGTAGTCTTCTTGACTAACCCCTAGTTCTTGGAGAAAACGCTTCACCCACAACATTTCTTTTCCAGCTTCTGCTGCAGCAATGTACTCTGCCTCAGTTGTAGATAAAGCAACACACTTCTGCAATTTGGACTGCCAAGAGACAGCTCCTCCTGCAAAAGTGAAGAGAAATCCCGAAGTAGATTTCCTGCTATCCAGATCTCCTGCCATATCTGAATCTGTATAGCCTTCCAGAACTGGTTTAGCTCCTCCAAAACACAAGCACATCTTAGATGTACCTTTTAGGTACCTGAGAATCCACTTGACTGCTTCCCAATGATCCTTTCCTGGATTTGAAAGGAATTTGCTCACCATGCCTACAGCATGAGCAATATCTGGTCTGGTACAAACCATTGCATACATCAGGCTTCCTACTGCTGAAGAGTAGGGAATTACTTCCATTTCTTCAATCTCTTTCTTTGAAGAAGGACACGAGCTCTTGCTCAACTTGAAGTGGTTAGCAAGTGGAGTATTGACTGGCTTAGCATCTCCCATGTTGAAACGTCTGATGACCCGTTCAACATATTTTTGTTGTGATAGCCACACCCTTTTGACATTCCTATCACGAACAATCTTCATGCCCAAAAGTTGTTGTGCTGGGCCTAAGTCCTTCATGTCAAAGGACTTGGATAGTTCCTTCTTTAGTTTGTTAATCTTGGACCTATCATCACCAACGATTAACATATCATCAACATAAAGAAGGAGTATGACAAACTTGGCATCCTGGAACCTTCGAACATAGACACACTAATCTGCAACAAGTCTCTTGTAACCATGACTCATCATGAATGAGTCGAATTTCTTGTACCATTGCCTCAGCGCTTGCTTGAGGCCATAGAGACTCTTCTTTAGCTTGCAGACTAAGTGATCTTTCCCTGGAGCTTCAAACCCTTCTGGTTGCTCCATATAGATTTTCTCCTCCAAATCTCCATGGAGAAATGCTGTCTTCAAATCCATCTGTTCGAGTTCCAAATTCAAGCTGGCTACCAATCCGAGTATGACTCGGATTGACATCATTTTCACCACCGGAGAAAATATCTCGTCAAAGTCGATTCCCTTCTTCTGTTGGAATCCTTTGACAACCAATCTGGTTTTGTGCTTTATCAGCTTTCCTTGGCCATTTTTCTTCAGCTTGAACACCCATTTGCTCTTTAGGGCTTTTTTTCCTTCAGGAAGTTTCACCAACTCATAGGTCTGATTTTTCTGCAAAGAACTCATCTCTTCTTGCATTGCCTGCACTCATAGGCTTCTATCAGCATGAGTTTGAACTTCCTGGAAGCTCTCCGGCTCCCCCTCATCAGTAAGTAGAATATAGTCTGATTCCGGATATCTCATCGACGGAATCAGTAGGCGGCCTCTTGCCGATCTTCTTGGTTGAGTTTCATCAACCAAAGGAGGTTCATCACCATCTAACCCTTGTGGTGGTACACCAGCTGCTGGTGGAGGGGGTTCTTGCTCCCCCTGCTCAACACCCTGAGCTTCTTCTTCTGCTTCTGGATCTCGATCCTGCATATCCTCATTATCTGTGGCGAACTGTAATGGTGCAGGATGTGTATAGGAACTAAGCTCTACTGACATCGAGGAAGCTTCAGTTCCTATATGCTGGTTTTCATGGAACACAACGTCCCTACTTCTGACAATTCTCTTTGTCACTGGATCCCATAATTTGTATCCGAATTCTTCATCTCCATATCCAACAAAGATACATGGAGTTGACTTGACATCGAGCTTCTGTCTCAGCTCCTTGGATACGTGTGCAAAGGCTTTGCACCCAAACACTCTCAGGTGAGAGTAAGAGACATCTTTTCCAGACCAAACCTTCTCAGGAACTTCAAATTCCAGTGGTGCGGAAGGTGATCTGTTGATCAGGTAACAGGCAGCACGAACAGCTTCACCCCAGAATGGTTTTGGTAACTTAGCCATACTGAGCATGCATCTTGTTCTTTCAATGATGGTCCGATTCATTCTTTCGGCTACACCATTGTGTTGAGGGGTATATGGGACCGTCTTCTCATGTCAAATACCGCGATCAGCGCAGTATGCAGCGAACCTTTTGGAAACATATTCTCCTCCATTGTCCGTTCGCAGGCACTTCAACCTCTTTCCCGTCTCTCTTTCCACTAGGGTGTGGAAATTCTTGAAGTGCTCGAAGACTTGATCCTTTGACTTCAAAACATATACCCAGACCTTTCGTGAAGCATCATTAATGAATGTCACGAAATATCTGTTACCTCCCAATGACTCTTCTTCCATAGGACCACATACATCAGAGTGTACCAGACTCAACAACTCTGATCTTCTCTTCGTAGAGGAATTGAACGAGACTCTGCGTTGTTTGCCAAACAAACAGTGCTCACAAGGGTTTAACGCTATTCCTTTGGCAACCTTGATGAGTACCTTCTTCACAAGCGTATCCAACTATTTCTCACCCATGTGTCCGAGTCTCTTGTGCCACAGATTCGGTGATGCCTCGTCTTCCGCTGCATTGAGGCTATCAGTATCAATCTTCACATGGGTCTTGTATAACGTACCGCAAATATGTCCTCGGGCGACAACCATGGCACCTTGTGACAGCTTCCAAGTGCCATTGCTGAAGTAGCTGTCATAGTCCTGTCGATCAAGGGCTGTTCCCTAAATCAGGTTGAGCCGAAGGTTAGGAATGTGTCGAACATCTTTCAACACCATGGTACAACCAACGTTAGTTTTTATCTGCACTTCGCCAACTCCCACGATCTTTGAGGAACTGGCGTTTCCCATCCTTACCTTACCAAAGTCTCCTGCTTTGTACGTAGTGAAAAATTCACTATGGGAAGTGGCATGGTATGATGCTGCCGTGTCTACCACCCACTCAACATCATGGCTTGCAACGTGCAGACACGTCTCGTCACTGGTGGAGAGTATTGCCACATCTCCCGAAAGAGTGACAAGGGTTTCACCATCTTCTTTCTTCAGCTTACTGCTTTGACCTTGCTCCCTTAAAAACTTGCGGCAGTTTTTCCTTATGTGGCCTTCTTTGCCACAATGGTAACATTTCATGTTACCCGTCTGCTGGTTCCTGCTATTGCTGGACCTTCCACGTGGTTGAGACTTCCCTCTGTTTCTGCCTCCACTTCTCCCTCTATCATCACCTCGAGGCCTTTCTCTACTCTCGGTGACAAGGACATGAGTTTGATTCATGCCTGTCTCTTTTCTTCTGGCCTCCTCATTAAACAGGGCATCCTTAACCATCGTCATGGTAAGTTTGCCATCTGGAATAGAGTTACTGAGGGAGACCACCAGCGTCTCCCAACTATCTGGTAATGAACTGAGAAGTAGCAGGGCTTGTTCTTCATCGCCAAGATTCAGGTTGACGGATCCGAGCTGGTTAACTAGGTTTTGAAACTTACTAGTGTGCTCGGCAACAGAGGTGTCGCTCTTCAACTTCAAGTTAACAAACCGTCTCATCAAGAGGGCCTTGTTTCGAGCAGTCTTAGCTTGATACATATCCTCCAACTTTTTTCAGAGGCTATATGCATCTGTCTCCTGGGCCACGTGGTGAAAAACACTATGGTCAATCCATTGTCTGATCTGACCGATAGTCTTCTTGTGCATCTTTCTCCACACTTGATTTGTAACTTCATCTGGTTTCTTCCCTTCATCTTCCAAAGGGTCAGACAGATCTTTACAGTTCAATAGATCCTCTATCTGAGGCCTCCAAAGACTGTAGTTTGAGGCAGTCAGCTTTATCATGGCGCCTGATGCTGAATCCTCCATGTATTTAGACTGATTCTAAATACAAAATGCAAGTACAGGATCTTTGAAGTGGAATATCACAAAACAGACAGCACCGTTGTGTCCGGAACGCTTGATTTTGTTGGAAACGAGTCTTGTTTCGTCAAAATCGGACTCAGATAGCACAAGGAATGAGCAAAAGAACCAAAACAGGAACACTATCGCGCGTGCAGCACGTGGCACGGCTAACAGCGCGTAGGCGCGTGTTCTTCACGCGCCAGAACCTCACTGGAGCGCGTGGAACGCGTAGGCGCGTGGAACTCACGCGCTTTCTGGGTCAATAGAAACGTCAGGCGCATGAACTTCACGCGCAAGGGCCTCTCTGGAGCGCGAGTGGGTCTCACGCGCTCGTGCCTCTCCTGGGCGCGTGTCGAGAGTGGACTCACTCTCCTATCTTCAGACGGCGCGTGGAGGAGCGTGCAACGTCTGTCCGGCCTCTGGTTTTCACCGCTTTTCTTGTCTCGATGAGACGAACACAGTAGTATGCTCAAATTTAAAAACTGAGCTACATACTAAAAACGAGTTTTCTGTAAAAAAAACTCTTCCCAACAATAGCTCTGATACCACTTGTCGGGGAAATCAACACAGCGGAAGGGATAAAAGCGGTAATAAAAGAGTACACTCTACGCACTTAGTGACATCAAGAATTTAACGTGGTTCGGCAACTGCCTACATCTACAGAAAAGAGCTTCACTATTAAATAGTGGTACACAAGAAAATATTACAGAGGAGGAGGATCACACTCCACTCAACTCAACTCTCTTCTTTTTTCTCAGAGCTTTCCAGGCTCTCTCTCTTTTCTCTTCTTAGGTGTATTTGAGACTCTCGCCGGAAGCCTCAATTTATAAATACATTACTTTACGTATGAATGCATTTATTGTTGCATTCAATGGACAGTTGAGAGCTGGGCGTTTGAGGTTGAGCAGCAAGCAGCCATTGTGGACTGCTTGCTTGGGCAGGGATTTCAACATGACCCTCGTCCGCTCCGACCTCTGGAACAACACCTGCCCTCACGACTACTTTAATTACACTCTGAATCCCGCTGTATTCCCTTACGGTACGGAAACTGAGGACCTCACCATCTACTACGGTTGCTCTGATCTGAGTTCAGTGACACCTACTAATCGATTCCATTGCACGATCAATGGGAATTCGAGTAACAACGCTTATTTTCTGACCGGTCCGGTTCCGGCCGATCCGATTCTACAAATTGTTAACTGTAGCTTTGGTCATAGAGAGAAAATTTTCAAGGCGGAAGCATTTGAGCTCACAAACAATCGGTCAACGCTTATCAAGGTTTTGATGGCAGGTTTCAGTGTGAATTATGGTAAGTGTGCTGATTGTCTGGTTTCCGGTGGGCAGTGTGGATTTGATAAGGACTCAGGCCAACCCATTTGCCTTTGCGACAATCATCCTTGTCCCCAGCCACCAGGTATTCGAGCTTTTTTCTAGACAAAATTATCGTTTTCTCTTGGGAATGATCGTTGAGATGGAAATGAATTGTCAAAATGGGTAATTTGGAACGGGCTAAGGTAGACATTGTCTATCCGTAGAAATGGCAATGGAAACATTTTAATAGCCTATCGAATTTGGATTATAGACAGTGCAATGGTTGGTGCTAATCTATGTCTTTGTGCCTACGGATGGTTTGAGTGATTTAGAATAAGTATTTAGACTAGTTGAATAGCCTAACACTCCCCCCTTAATTGCTGAAGGCCTTAGTGGAGTGGCCTTAATGATGGTCGCGTTCTGGTTAGATGTATTTGTGACTTCCATATATCGAAAAATCACACCAAGCTTCCAATTTCTTGTGTTATTCCTGACTATTAGATGTAATTTCGTCTCTTACTTGAAAGCCTACGTATTACCTTCACTCTGTCACATTCTTGCTTTTTGTCTACTTGAATGCGGCCCGCACCTAAAAAAGTTTCATTTTGGTGCCGCTCTAGTTCATAATCTCTGTTTAGAACAGCTTTGCAATCCTTGAGTTGTCCTGTCTCTATTGAATTTAGTGGCCCTAGTCATTAATGTGTTCCATGTAGCCCGTGCTTTAACGACCTCAGTGGCCCTACTAATTCTAGTATAGCAGGGTTCTGAGATTTTTAGTTGATGCACGCCCCCCACTAAATATCTATAACGACCTTATTACGAGCTTAATAGAAAAAGAGTTATTTTAACAATTTTACATGAAAGGGAGCATTCTCCAAAGAACAGTGCTGTAGATGAGAGCGGTAATGGAACACGCCTATCTAGTTCATGTGATCTATTTTGTCCATATCTATTTCAGACCTATTCTGGCCGGTATTAGATACTATTTCAAACTTCTATCAAAACCTTCTATCACCAAATTTGTATAAAGTATGAATACCAATATTCATATTCATAATTTTCGGCATATATGGAAAAGAGATTATTTGCTAGTTTTCTTTTAATTAATTGTTACCTTGTCGTTCTCGATTTGTCACTTGGTTCTTTTTCCCCCTAGACAGCTGTTTTCCATTGCTGGATTACTTAAGTTTATATTACATTACGGCTGTTTGTGTTTGTGTGATCATGTTTGTTAAAGGTGTTCTTCTACAATATCTGTTCGTGTTTCGTTTTGACTGACATTTTGTTATATTTGATTTAGACACTGCATGGGTTACTAATAAGTAGCATAGTAGCATTATTATACTAGAGTGTTATAACTTAATTGGTTACTTACGTTTGAGGATAAACATTTATTCTGGTCATGGACGGACTAGTACTAGTAATTGCTAAAGTTTCTCCCATTCCCATTACCAATTAGTCCTTTTCCTGCTTTGGTCCCACGACAAATACTAGCTTGATCAATTCAAAACTCCAACTCCATTTGTGCATTCATTTCCACATTTTTTTAATGCCTTGGAATGGTACGTATCTGACTTCATTGAGTACTAGGCGCTTCAACAACATTAATATAGTATGAATGATCAAAATTTTTCTGTAAGATTATTGCATTTTATGTCTCTGATCTCAAATGTCCTCTGTTTTGTGGACCACAAATATCCGTAAGTTGTAAGCATATGGAAATTGTAGTATTTTGTGTCTAATCACAAATTACTTTGATACAAAATACTCATATATCTCCTCATTTTTCGCTTCACCCAAGTACAGTAACATTTTAAATTTTATCATTCAATTTTAAATTGAATTTGAGTTACACCGACATCTCTGAACTTAGAATTTCTTTGGCTCCTTTCGCGAGCACGTGTGCGCCTTTTCCTTTTTTTTTTTTGTAACATGATTGCTATTGCATGATGGCCTGAAGGATTAACTCAATATTGGTACCAAACTGTGACTCCTACCTGGCAAGGGATCTATGTAACAATATTGGAATATGCATCGATCCGGGAGACTAGGATACCTCAATCCATAGCTTTTGGTTCTTCTCCTGGTCTAAGACCATGTTGTTCTTGAGCCTTGCCATGGGAGTGCTCTAGACTAGCTGTCTGCTTTAGTTTTAGCAAAGGCATTCCACGGTCCACCCACAACATCACATGCATGCACGTACACCCTCCTTGAGGATTTTACATTTTCTTTTTGTTTCGATATTCCCCTCTGTTTCCATTGCGCCCTTTGTTGTCCAAACATCGCTCTCCTATAAAGCAGTCTAACTTTCTGCGTGTCCTTGTTGCAGGATCATCTACCAGGCTCAATTGGTGGCTTATCATGACCATTGGTATGAAGATCAACATCATTTAAATGTTATAGTGATTTCTTTCTTTCCCGATCTGACAATTAATGATGCCCTGCTGAAATACTGACTTAAACCACTTTTTGCATTATGATTTTCCGACTGCAGGTTTGGCAGGAATTGCAGTTCTCTCTTTTGTGATTATCTGCAGTGTTAAGAGAGGATACTTATCAAATAATTCAATGGTCTGGTGGAAAAGAGATGCAAAGAATGATCATTTCACTGCAGAGGAAATCCTAAGGAATTTTGGATCAATGGCCCCAAAGCGATATACTTATTCTGATGTGAAGAAACTGACCAACTCATTCAAATATAAAGTAGGACAAGGAGGATATGGTGTGGTATTCAAAGGGGAGCTACCTGATGGGCATATTGTAGCAGTGAAAGTCTTGGGCGAGTCCAAAGGTAATGGAGAAGAATTTATAAATGAAGTGGCTAGCATTAGTAGAACATCACATGTCAATATAGTCACTCTTTTGGGTTTTTGCTATGAGAGGACTAAAAGAGCTCTAATCTATGAATTTGTGCAAAATGGATCTCTTGATAAGTTCATACATGAGAAAGGATCTTCAATCACAAATTGTTACTTGGACAGCAAGACCATGTTCCAAATTGCAGTTGGCATTGCTCGAGGACTAGAATATTTACACCGAGGTTGTAGGACTAGGATTCTGCATTTTGACATAAAACCTCACAATATACTTTTGGATGAGAATTTGTGCCCAAAAATCTCTGATTTTGGTCTTGCTAAACTATGCAAAACAAAAGATATCAGTATTGTGTCAATGACGGGCATAAGAGGAACTGCAGGATATATTGCCCCTGAAGTATTTAGTCAATTCTTTGGCGGAGTCTCTCACAAGTCTGACGTCTACAGTTATGGCATGTTGGTTCTTGAAATGGTTGCGGGAAGGAAAAATCTTGATGATGGGGTGCTCTCTCATAGCAGTGAAAATTATTTTCCTAACTGGATTTATGACAAACTTGAAAAGGGTGAGACTTGTGATACTTCTGGGATATTACAGACGATGATCAAGACAACATGATAAAAAGGATGATAATGGTGAGTTTGTGGTGCATTCAGACTAATCCTTCAGATCGGCCATCAATGGGTAAGGTGATAGAGATGTTAGGATGTAACTCTGAATTACCTCAATTTCCACCAAAACCTTTCCTGAACTCTCCTACGAGGTCGGCTTAACATGATTCTTCCACCAGTACTACTTCGTAATACTCATAAACTGCAACACCTAAAATGGATAGAGTTGCATCAGAGGATTCAGATTTTTTGAATGATCAAGTGATTGTGTTGACATTTCGATTTGAAGAGTGGTACCGTGCAAGAAATCTTCTTTGTTGGAAAAGAATGGATCCCAAATAAGGCAGGGGCGCTGTAGGATCAGCATTGTGAAAAACTTCGTTTACTACCCTTCTTTTTTACTTAATTTACAACTTCCACCAAAACCTTCCACGAATTCGCCTACAATAATATTGCAAGTGACATCATGACACATGATAGTGCTGCATGCAGTTGATCAAGAACTGTAATTATCAATTAAATTGGCAGAGTCAGTGTTTTTTGTTTTGCATGTCTCCTACTACTTGATTTCACGCTCTATCGTTAATTTTCACATTTTGTGTGAGAGATTTCGGTTGGTTTCTTCAAAGTAGCCCTCGTCACATGTTTCATTTGCAACGGGTTGTTTGCTCAATTTCAATGCTCAGTTAATTTGCTGTCACTAAGAATTTTTGGTCATGATTATACCATTGCTTGATTAGTGTTTAAAAAAAAAAAAAAAATAGGAAAGCGTTTTGCCGTTTGTAACAATGGATGAGAGCGACATCACATTGATCATATATCCAAGAGTGGGAGAGCGGCCAATATTATTTTAGCCCACCGGCTTCGAAAATGTTTGCAAGCATGCATGCAGTAGCCATGCTGTCCATGCCGGCTGGGCACTTACGTACGTAGAAGTTTAGAACAGATCGGTTAGAAAGGAATTGATCAAGTTATCTAAAGATTTTTATCAAATTCTGGGACCCAAAGTGAAAAAAAAAAAAAAAATAGACAAAAAAAATGGATCATATAACTTTTATTAAATATGTAGTGTTATTCGAGCAATATGCTTAAACAATTATAAATATTGTAGAATCCACTTTACAAAACTCAAATCATAAGGAAGTCATGCCGAAAACGGCTACAAGCCGTGCTTGCAAATTTTGTTGCTTTGTGTTGATTTCCATCCATTTGCCTAAATGATTAAACGATCGAATTCATTTCGATAACATTTTTAATTGACACTATAAATATTCTACTTCCACTACTACACAGGAGACAACATATATATCTATATATATATATATATATATATATATATATATATAGGCCCAACCTCTCCCTAGGCAGCCAGCAGAATTATAACTTTGCTAGAACACATGATACGCACAATATGCAGCCTGCCTCCTGAGGCCGGCTAGTTTTTGGTGCTTAAAACTACGTCGACTCGCTTGCTAATTTGCCTCTTTACGGCCTCCCAGTCTCCAACATGTACAGTACAGGACTCGTATTTCAATCTACTCCATTTGTTTTTACCTTTGAGTTCGTTTACCGGCCTTAATTTGTTATGATCTCCAACTCTTCAAGAAACCTATATTGTTTTGTCTCCCCTCCCAGATTTTCGTGTTTAATTCGAAGCTTTCGGGCATTCTTTTATGCCTCCGAGACTCTCAATTTGAAGACTACTTTGTTAGGTTTGACTCTTTTATTGCTTCTTTGTTGCAGTTAAAACGTCAAACTGCCCATAATGCCATAACTATTTTCCTCCAAGCTCGCGTTGTCTGATATATATTGCTCCTCCAATTCAATCTCGCAAGGTTCAAGAAATGGGTCTTGATCTCTACTCGGAAAGTTCGAATACTGGTACGAGTCCTAGAATTTCATTTTCCCATGATTTTTGCCAATCCGATGTACTTGTACCTGTTGAAAGCCGTCATCATGATCTTCGATCAAACTCCTCGGGTTTGAGCACGAGCATCGATTTCGACTTCTGTGTTCATCGTGAGAGTTTCGGTCAAGAATCTTATGCTGCGGACGAGCTTTTCTCCGATGGGAAAATTCTTCCCACTGAAATCAAGAAAGAGATCACTCCCATGAAGCAAACGGATGATCAGTTCGGCTCTTGTCCTCCATTGCCACCACCACGAGCTATGCGTGAAATTTCAAAGCAAGAGAGCGCCATGGAAAGCAAGGGTGCAGGCCGTACTGAAGTGAATCATGATCAAAAGCAGAGTTCCAAGTTCTTTTGGCGGTGTACGCGGAGTACTAGCAGCTGTGGTAGTGGATACCGAAGGATCAGCTTCTGCCCTTTACCACCCCTTTTATCTCGGAGCAACTCAACAGGATCTGCAGCAAATCTCAAGCGACCCCCATTGTCAAATGATGCTCAAAATTCTAAGCAGAATACTAGTACTTCTCAGAAGCATGCATCAATAAAAGCATCTCAATCTTGGGCTTCAAAGGGTTATCTAAAGAAGCCACCATTGAAGAAAGGTCATGGATTATGTGCCAATGCTCATGTTCCGATTAGTCCTGCAATTCTGAATGTTCCTACAGCATATTCATTTGGCTTTGGTTTATTCTTCTCCAGTGGCAAAGATCATAAGAGCAGGAAGTGACAGACTTCAATTGCTCTAATTAATGATCTATGGTATCTACTTCCTGTCGATATTACTTTGCAAATTGTGTGGATTGAATCGTTTTTACTCGTATAGTCATCTTGATGTGTAATTAAGAAGTTAAAATAGATGCATCTAGAATGTGGAGGAGTACTAAAGGGTTTGTATCAATAAGAAAAATAGATGAGAGACCTATATTATATGATGGAAGGGACAAGCAATGGCATAATTCAAGTGCACATGCTTTGAAGCGGTAAATGACAGGTAACGGTTACTTTCATGGCTGTCCGATGCATGCTGTTCTTCTTTTTATGCTTTTGATATTTGATCACTCATGGTCATGTACATACTTTGATTTGGTTCTCTTAATATCTGATCTTATGTTCTTTACATGAGGAGTAAAAGGTTAAGATTAGGTAGTTGATCGCTATTATATGCGTGGAGGAGTGTTTGAAATGTTCTTTGAATTTGATTTTGAGAGATAATGAATTGACAACTTTTTCTCTGTTCTACCTTTTGAGCTTGTTTTGTTTTGCTTTGTTTTTCCCTGCACAATGAATTCCAATTCCATGATCTTATATGCTCATCATGTCATTTTCTCATGGCCCGGCCGTTTCTTCTTGTTTTTTTGGGTGTATTTATCATTTTATTTGTATGCATATGATATGATCTGCGTTGGGAAACTAGGACATGCTAGTTGTGTTGGTCCCACATGTTTCCACAGGATGAGTCAATGATTATATAGATTGCCTTGCGCATGCATGGTTCGAATCAATTATATATGCATGGACTCAGTTAATTATTAGATGAGCTAGCTTTGCAATAACATCATTTTCTCATGATCCTTTATATCCATATATCGTGAGGATTCATGAGGATGGATGAATTAATGTGGATTCAAGCATTGATTTCTTTGTGAGAGCTTCGGCCGCCACCAATTTATAAGACTCATCATTAGCAGACTACCTTTTGTTCGATTGAAAGGGTCTAATTCCTACTACAATCAGGAAAACAAAGCTCGAACAGATGAAATGGATCAGTTTGCACCATTAATGTTTGTTTGCTCTCCATTATAATGCAACGTCTGGCATCATGAAGTGTTAAAGAAAGATGGCTCAAATCAAAATTACAACTTGTTGGGAAGATAAAACATATCAGAAGTTTTTGAGTTAATAAGACCTTTTTCTTAATGAGTGTTAATGATTAGCCCTCTTTGATGGACCTTAATTCATGGACTTTTAGGACCATTTTTACGTGGAATTGTCCAAGCTGAGAGGCAACCTGTTATTATTCCTCCCAACTGTAAAACTGTAAAAAGGATTTTGTCAAAGTTTTTTTGTTTTTGTTTTTTGTTTTTTGTTTTTTCTCGTCAGGATCTTGTCGTGGCTTGATTTGGGCGGCCTGATTCAGTAGCTTTATGTTTTTTGGTTTTATTTGGTTCCTCAAAAGGAGAACTAGCACTGTTCAACTTCGCAAAATTGTTGAATTAGAAAAAGAAAATTAGGGGTTCCGACGACGAGTACCGAACAGTTTTTATTTTTATTTTCTTATTTGATGATTAAGAAAGTATTTTTTAATGATATTATAATTTTTTTAAAATATTTAAGGGATTAAAAATATATATAAAAAAAAAAAAAAAAGAATGCACGTATTAGGAGGATTCATCGATAGCTACCCATTAGAAAAAGGCCAATAAGGGCCAGGAAAGAGTGTCTAAGACTGCATAATATATAGTTCTGAGGTGAAAAATATTTTAGCTACACAACGATAATACAAAAATAAATCATAAATTGATATGATTTAATGTGATATGTCAGATTATGAAGTTATTTTTATTATAAAATAGATCTAACGAATTTCATGAAACTCCGTCAATTTATATGTTTACTAGTGTGTAAATTTTTCTTTGAGCAATGCTAAGGATCCCGCTGGGTGATCCCGTTAAAAAAATATTATTTAATAATATTTTCTTAATCATTACGTAACCAAAAAAAACTAAAACATAAAAATAACAATTGGAACGAGATAGATGAACAGGATTCCCAACGGGATCTTTTATGTCTTAGCGGTTCTCTTATGAGAATAGAGGAAAATAGGAGTGAGGCTGCTGAGGTGGGGGATGAGGCCGGATCCGGATGATGGTATAATGCAAACCACATGCATGCTCTGGATCGAGTAGTACTACAGCATGACAGGCAAAGATTGCTTTCATGCAATGGTTGTCTCCTTTTTGGTGTTTGCTTGCCCATTCCGAATTTACTTTTTGAGTACGCTGATCTGAAATATTTTTGGATACATGCATGCAAGAGAAAATGAGTTGCTTACTCGTGTACACTATATGCATGGAGGTACTAAATTGACGACAACAGTTACATCAATATCGAAGCATTATTGCTTTCAAGAAATAAATTGACCAGTTTATTATTCGTAAGTTTGTGTGGCGGGGACTGCATTAATGCCCGATTTTGCATATGGATTCGGCAGTGGCTTCATATCCGTTTGATCATTAAATAAGATCTCGGAGTAGGGGTGTCAATATCATGTGACATCTCCATCTATCCAATACAAATACAATGCAAAATTAGCAGATTTATGTTTAATATAAATAAGTTCGAATCGCAATGAATTGACTTGTTAAGATATAATTAATAAACGGATTAATCTGCTTAATATTTGTAATATTGATATTTCTTAATATGCTTATGTTTTTATTGTTAGAATTGTAATTTTAGACTTATGCTCATATTTGTGCTTGCAAATCTTGTTGCTTTTTGTTGATTTCCATCCATTTGCCTAAATGATTAAACGATCGAATTCATTTCGATAACATTTTTAATTGAGACTATAAATATTCTACTTCCACTACACAGGAGACAACATATATATATATATATAGGCCCAACCTCTCCCAAGGCAGCCAGCAGAATTGTTACTTTGCTAGAACACATGATACGCACAATATGCAGCCTGCCTCCTGAGGCCGGCTAGTTTTTGGTGCTTAAAAGTTAAAACTACGTCGACTCGCTTGCTAATTTGCCTCTTTACGGCCTCCCAGTCTCCAACATGTACAGTACAGGACTCGTATTTCAATCTACTCCATTTGGTTTTACCTTTGAGTTCGTTTACCGGCCTTAATTTGTTATGATCTCCAACTCTTCAAGAAACCTATATTGTTTTGTCTCCCCTCCCAGATTTTCGTGTTTAATTCGAAGCTTTCGGGCATTCTTTTATGCCTCCGAGACTCTCAATTTGAAGACTACTTTGTTAGGTTTGACTCTTTTATTGCTTCTTTGTTGCAGATAAAACGTCAAACTGCCCATAATGCCATAACTATTTTCCTCCAAGCTCGCGTTGTCTGATATATATTGCTCCTCCAATTCAATCTCGCAAGGTTCAAGAAATGGGTGTTGATCTCTACTCGGAAAGTTCGAATACTGGTACGAGTCCTAGAATTTCATTTTCCCATGATTTTTGCCAATCCGATGTACTTGTACCTGTTGAAAGCCGTCATCATGATCTTGGATCAAACTCCTCGGGTTTGAGCTCGAGCATCGATTTCGACTTCTGTGTTCATCGTGAGAGTTTCGGTCAAGAATCTTATGCTGCGGACGAGCTTTTCTCCGATGGGAAAATTCTTCCCACTGAAATCAAGAAAAAGATCACTCCCATGAAGCAAACGGATGATCAGTTCGGCTCTTGTCCTCCATTGCCACCACCACGAGCTATCCGTGAAATTTCAAAGCAAGAGAGCGCCATGGAAAGCAAGGGTGCAGGCCGTACTGAAGTGAATCATGATCAAAAGCAGAGTTCCAAGTTCTTTTGGCGGTGTACGCGAGTACTAGCAGCTGTGGTAGTGGATACCGAAGGATCAGCTTCTGCCCTTTACCACCACTTTTATCTCGGAGCAACTCAACAGGATCTGCAGCAAATCTCAAGCGACCCCCATTGTCAAATGATGCTCAAAATTCTAAGCAGAATACTAGTACTTCTCAGAAGCATGCATCAATAAAAGCATCTCAATCTTGGGCTTCAAAGGGTTATCTAAAGAAGCCACCATTGAAGAAAGGTCATGGATTATGTGCCAATGCTCATGTTCCGATTAGTCCTGCAATTCTGAATGTTCCTACAGCATATTCATTTGGCTTTGGTTTATTCTTCTCCAGTGACAAAGATCATAAGAGCAGGAAGTGACAGACTTTTTTTTTTTTTTTTTTTTAAAGAGTCAGGACCACATGTCCAAAAGTGGCCCCTCCCCAACTTTTATTAATAAAAACCCTCACTTGTGGCGGAGGAATACCGTGGTAAACAATCAATAAACCCATAAGCCATAACCAAAAACCCAAAAAAATAACCCCCAAGAACAAACATTATTGTCGTCTCAAATACGTTAAATTATTTTTATCAAGTCTTAAAAGACCTCTAGTCTCCCTAGGAAAATCAAGCACCGAATAATACGTAGTATTACAACCCATTGCACCACACTTCGCCAGGCTATCAACAACAGCATTACATCTCTGAAAATATGTCTACAGGTAAAAGTAATATCATCAAGATAACTCAAAATCTCCTCTCAGAAATCCTCAAGATACCACAGACCACACCGTCTAGATGCTGTCCACTCAATAATAATTTTAGAATCCATTTCAATCTCAAGGTAATTTAGTCCCATCTGTCGAGCATTTCTCAAACCATACAACAAATCCATAACCTCAGCATATGTATTAGTACGATAACCAATATAGCCACAAACACCCAATATGAAACCACCCCCATGATCCCTTACAACTCCCCCACACCCGAAAACCCCGGGTTACCCTCGAGCAACCATCCACATTAAGTTTGCACCATCCATTTTTTGGTCTTATCCATCTCACAATTTTTTCTTTTTGAGCACCAACTCTTGGAGGAGGAATATTTAAAGATTGTAATAAAACAACATCACTTTTACATATAACATTCTTTCCTTTAAATTTCAAAGCCACCCAAGACAACCAATATTTAATAGAAATCCAAACCATATCAATAATTTCATACACACCTTCCATTCGGGCCTTACATCGTCTCCACCACAAACGCCATGTTATAATAATAGGGAGTAAACCAAGAATTTGTCCACGACAAGAAGAGCTTTTAGCACGTCTAAACCAACATTCAACATTTTCCTTCCAGGTACGACCATGCAATAAAGGCATACCTAGTTGTACACAAAATCTACTCCAAATTTGTGAAGCAAATTCTCCCATAGCAAGCACATGATTTTGATCCTCATAAGCACCCAATACACAACAATCACATTTGGAGACGATATTGATACCCACTCTCCGCAACCTGTCATCAACAGAAAGACAACCATTCAAAACTTTCCACATTAATATAGACATTTTTTTTGGAAGAAAAGGATGCCATATCCATTTTATCCAAGATTGTAAAGGACTATGAGAACGAATGCATTCCCATGCACTACGAGTGGAGAACTTCCCATCCCCATTTGGTATCCAAATAAGAACATCATCACCAACTTTCAAATTTCCCAACTTTTCAAGCAAAACATCCGTTTTCTCTATACCAACCAAACGTTGAAACAACTCAATATTCCATCCATCCACCATTTTACAATCAACTAATTTCAGAGAAGGCAATTCCATAATCTGGAATTCATCACACAAACGCCTCTCACCCACCCAATTATCCCGCCAAAAGGACAAATCACCATGTTTAACCCTCCACACTGAATGATTCTGAACATTCGAAACATTTTTCAAGATCATTCTCCAAAATCTAGTGCCCTTTTGAGTATTAACCATAGAAATATGTTCAGCACCAACATATTTTGATAAAAAAAATTGGGCCCATAAAGATTTACCTTGTAGAAAATTCCAAGCAAGCTTCATATGGAGAGAAGTTTGAACTTCCTCTAAATTCCTCAAACCAACCCCCCCTCCAAGACCGGTTTGCACATAGTGTCCCATGCACACCATTTCTTCTTTTCCTTTCCATTAGCAACTCCCCAAAAAAATGTACTCATTAATCTTTTAATCTTCTCAATAACCAACTTTGGCGTAGATAAAATAGACAAGCAGTGTATCGGAATACTTTGCAAAACATGTCTAAGTAAAAGAAGCCTAGCTCCTTGTGAGAGTAATTTACCTTTCCATCCCTCTAATCGGATCTGAACTTTGTTGACCAACTCATCAAAATGACGTGATAGCAAACGTCCTGAAATAATAGGAACTCCCAGATATTTAAAAGGTAATTTTCCCTCAATGAAACCAGTTTGTCGCAAAAGCATACGTCTCCTTGCCAAACTAATTTTATTAGAAAAAATTATAGATGATTTTGTTTTATTCACCATCTGTCCCGACCAAGCTTCATAATCATGCAAAATCTTCATGATAGAACACAAAGAATTCTTTCTCCCGCTAGAAAAAATGACAAGAACGGTTTTATTCGACCCATGTGAAAAGATTTCTTTATCAACCGAGAAAGAATTTCCTTAACAAGAATAAACAAATATGGGGATAGAGGATCACCTTGCCGCAAACCTCGACTACTCTTGAAAAAACCTTTCGGAATACCATTCATAACAATAGAAAACCAAGGAGTAGAGATACATTGATTGATTAATCCACACACGAAAGGAGAGAAACCAAGAGCTTCCAAAACATGAATAAGAAACCCCCAATCAATACTGTCATACGTCTTCGCCATATCAATTTTGAGGACCACATTTCCCCCACGTGCTTGCTTATTAAGTCCATGAATCAATTCTTGCGTCAAGCTAATATTCTCATAAATACTACGCCCTGGAATAAAGGCACCTTGTTCTGGAGAAATAATATTAGCAAGCAAAGGAGAGAGTCTATTTACAAGAATTTTTTAACATACCTTGTAAATGACCGAACATAGACTAATTGGGCAAAACTTATCAAAACTTGATGGATTTTCAACTTTTGGAATGAGCACCAAATATGAAGCAGTATAAAACCGAGGCAAAAGACCCCCACGAAAGAATTCAACCACCGCATCAATCACATCTCGACTAACAATATGCCAGCATGATTTAAAAAGCCAGAATTAAAACCATCCGGCCCCGGGCAACTATCCACAAGAATGGACCAAAGTGCATCATGAATCTCTAATTCTGATGGGATTCTACTTAAAGCATTATTATCCTCATCTTGAACCACCTTATCCACCAAAAAACCCAGATCCGGAAGTGCACTACACGGCCTAGCCTCCAAGAAATTCTTAAAATAATCAATTGCGCCCATATGAATCTGTTCCGGAGACGTAAGCACTATCCCATTCCCAAAATTCATCCTTTTAATCATGTGTCGATTTTTTTTACTGACTGCATGGAAGAAAACACTGCTAGCCTCTCCTTTTTCCAACCAAGTTTGCTTCGCCTGTTGAGCAAGGCGAGTTTCTTCTCTATCCATCCACACCAAGAGCTCTAGCTTGGATGCCAACAGGTCAGACTCTAGCTCCACAGAATGCCCATCAGCTTGCAACCTGGATTCAATACCCTGGATACGCTCCTCCAACTCACTGATTTGCAGATGTGTTCGGCCAAACACCATTTTATTCCAAGTCTTCAACGCAACTCTCAAGCGTTTCAATTTACTAGCCAACCGAAAAAGACCCAAACCAGAAAATTCCTCCTTCCAAACCCGAGCTACCATCTCCATAAAATCATTATGAGACGTCCACATTTGTTGGAATTTAAAGGAAGGGTAACCATAAGGAGCAGCATTCATCTCTAGTTTGATAAGCATTGGAGTATGGTCTGATGTATTCCGAGGGAGATAGGTAAAAGAACAATCTGGAAATGCTTCCAAAGCCTCAACATTTAATAGAGACCGATCCAATCTAACCCAGCTCCGAGCACTAGCTTGATGCCCATTACACCAAGAAAAAGAGTTACCAGAAAACTGCATCTCAAGCAGCCCACAAGCATCAATACAGGAATTGAACTCCTCCATGGCACAAGCCAAACGAGGGCTCCCTCCCCGTCTTTCCCCATCATGCCGAATAACATTGAAATCTCCCATAACAAACCATGGGAAATCTGAAGAATTCAAGCCAGCTAATGTACTCCACAGCTGTCTTCTCTCTAAATAGCTACATTTAGCATAAACAAAAGTTAAAAGCAAAGTTCGCATCTGCTCAACAATAGTCACTGTCATATGTTGCTCACTCACACTTTGCACAACCAAACTTACTTCATTCTTCCACATAACCCATATTTTCCCACCAGTCTCACCATTTGAACTATATGCATCAAAATCCAACTTATTACACCACCACTGTAGCCTAGAAGAATTAGCCATCGGCTCAGCCAACACAAGAATTTTCGGATGATAACGAGACACCAATTTTATAAGTCTCCTCCTTGAAGTACCCAATCCACGTGCATTCCAAAATAAATAAGAAACCATTAAAGATTAAGTCTAGAGAGTTTGCTTATAACCCTAGTAGAGCCACGAACCTTCTTTCCTTTATCTTTTTTTAACTCTTCATTGCAAACCCCTGAGTCAGACATAACATCTTTGCCCCAATCCAACGAGACACTATCATCCTCAAACTCCGTATCCGAACTCACTTGCACATGATCCTCCCAATTAACAATACCAGTAGGCAGAGGATTAGTCATCACCTCCATCTGTTGTATATAAATATGTGGCACTCTGATAATAGCACCCACCTCCACATTCAATCCATCATCAACACTCACCACAGGCACTATAGTACCGCACTCCTTTTCCAACTTCTCGTTTTTTTTTCCCCAAGATCATCCTCCATATGAACCTTATCGTGACCTGTTATTACCTCCATATATTTATCACCCATCCCTTGTAATATCTCACCATCACCAATAATAGCTTCTGCACCCATCTGTTTCTCAACATTAAGAGGCTCACTTTGAGTAGTACCATCAACCTTCTCCTCATCAGTAATATTCCTTGCATCATCCTCCTCCATCATAGGCAACAGTTCCTTAGAACTATTTCCATCAGTTGGCAATACCAGCACATCCCGATCTAGTTTCTGCCAAACTTTATCTTTCCCCTTCATAATTTTCTTCTCACGATCACTTCTGGTTAACTCCTTTTTGCATGTCTTTAAATTGTGTCCTTGCGTTCGGCAGTTCATGCAGTACGCAGGTAAAGTTTCATAAAGCACCTCCTGATACAAAACCTTAGGGTTCCTTGGTGTACCAATCCACAATCCCATCAACGGTTCCTTGGTAATATCCATCTCAATACAAACCCTAGCCCCATCCGTTCGGGTTGAGCAACGTGTAGAATTATCCCTCTTCAAGAACCTTCCAATCGGCGCAATTATACTACGCAAGAACGACTCATGATAGTAGTTTGGAGGGAGACCAGGTAATGTGATCCACACCGAGACCAGAGCAGGTTCCAAATCTTCTCGAAATTCTGTGCTCCAATGAAAAATACGATATTGAATACCTTCCATATCCAATGATTCACGAGCAAGAGCCTTAACCAGATCATCTTCCGTAGACATTCTAATAAATTCATTCCTCAGTTTGTTCATAGCAGAAACAACAGGCTGAGCCTGGAGTCCCCAGCGAGACCGAATGAAGGCCCGAATATTATCCAGTGAAGGTCTTTGTCTCAAGAACTTAAGGACCAAAGAAAACTTGAAGGGTTCAGCAAATTGTTCAAGCTCCTCCTTAGAAAACAGCACACATACAGCACCATCAAAGGTTTTAGGAGCACGAAACGGAACAGTAACCTCAGGGAGAGGTTGTGGAGTGTCCGCCATCATATCTGCAAAGGACCTATGCCGTGAACCAGACACCGAGACACCCCTGAGGGGCTCGGCGACAGCCATTGAACAGAAACAATACAAACCCTAGCAGAGCAAATTTTTTTACGTGCCATGTCAGCCCTTGGCTTTTTTCCCAAAAATTTTTAGATAGCATTAAATAGTAAATACTAGGAAGTGACAGACTTCAATTGCTCTAATTAATGATCTATGGTATCTACTTCCTGTCGATATAACTTTGCAAATTGTGTGGATTGAATGGTTTTTACTTGTATATTCATCTTGATGTGTAATTAAGAAGTTAAAATACATGCATCTAGAAAGTGGAGGAGTACTAAAGGGTTTGTATCAATAAGAAAAATAGATGAGAGACCTATATTATATGATGGAAGGGACAAGCAATGGCATAATTCAACTATTCAAGTGCACATGCTTTGGAGCGGTAAATGACAGGTAACGGTTACTTTCATGGCTGTCCCATGCATGCTGTTCTTCTTTTTATGCTTTTGATATTTGATCACTCATGGTCATGTACATACTTTGATTTGGTTCCCTTAATATCTGATCTTATGTTCTTTACATGATGAGGAGTAAAAGGTTAAGATTAGGTAGTTGATCGCTATTATATGCGTGGAGGAGTGTTTGAAATGTTCTTTGAATTTGATTTTGAGAGATAATGAATTGACAACTTTTTCTCTGTTCTACCTTTTGAGCTTGTTTTGTTTTGCTTTGTTTTTCCCTGCACAATGAATTCCAATTCCATGATCTTATGTGCTCATCATGTCATTTTCTCATGGCCCGGCCGTTTCTTCTTGTTTTTTTGGGTGTATTTATCATTTTATTTGTATGCATATGATATGATCTGCGTTGGGAAACTAGGACATGCTAGTTGTGTTGGTCCCACATGTTTCCACAGGATGAGTCAATGATTATATAGATTGCCTTGCGCATGCATGGTTCGAATCAATTATATATGCATGGACTCAGTTAATTATTAGATGAGCTAGCTTTGCAATAACATCATTTTCTCATGATCCTTTATATCCATATATCGTGAGGATTCATGAGGATGGATGAATTAATGTGGATTCAAGCATTGATTTCTTTGTGAGAGCTTCGGCCGCCACCAATTTATAAGACTCATCATTAGCAGACTACCTTTTGTTCGATTGAAAGGGTCTAATTCCTACTACAATCAGGAAAACAAAGCTCGAACAGATGAAATGGATCAGTTTGCACCATTAATGTTTGTTTGCTCTCCATTATAATGCAACGTCTGGCATCATGAAGTGTTAAAGAAAGATGGCTCAAATCAAAATTACAACTTGTTGGGAAGATAAAACATATCAGAAGTTTTTGAGTTAATAAGACCTTTTTCTTAATGAGTGTTAATGATTAGCCCTCTTTGATGGACCTTAATTCATGGACTTTTAGGACCATTTTTACGTGGAATTGTCCAAGCTGAGAGGCAACCTGTTATTATTCCTCCCAACTGTAAAACTGTAAAAAGGATTTTGTCAAAGTTTTTTTGTTTTTGTTTTTTGTTTTTTGTTTTTTCTCGTCAGGATCTTGTCGTGGCTTGATTTGGGCGGCCTGATTCAGTAGCTTTATGTTTTTTGGTTTTATTTGGTTCCTCAAAAGGAGAACTAGCACTGTTCAACTTCGCAAAATTGTTGAATTAGAAAAAGAAAATTAGGGGTTCCGACGACGAGTACCGAACAGTTTTTATTTTTATTTTCTTATTTGATGATTAAGAAAGTATTTTTTAATGATATTATAATTTTTTTAAAATATTTAAGGGATTAAAAATATATATAAAAAAAAAAAAAAAAGAATGCACGTATTAGGAGGATTCATCGATAGCTACCCATTAGAAAAAGGCCAATAAGGGCCAGGAAAGAGTGTCTAAGACTGCATAATATATAGTTCTGAGGTGAAAAATATTTTAGCTACACAACGATAATACAAAAATAAATCATAAATTGATATGATTTAATGTGATACGTCAGATTATGAAGTTATTTTTATTATAAAATAGATCTAACGAATTTCATGAAACTCCGTCAATTTATATGTTTACTAGTGTGTAAATTTTTCTTTGAGCAATGCTAAGGATCCCGCTGGGTGATCCCGTTAAAAAAATATTATTTAATAATATTTTCTTAATCATTACGTAACCAAAAAAAACTAAAACATAAAAATAACAATTGGAACGAGATAGATGAACAGGATTCCCAACGGGATCTTTTATGTCTTAGCGGTTCTCTTATGAGAATAGAGGAAAATAGGAGTGAGGCTGCTGAGGTGGGGGATGAGGCCGGATCCGGATGATGGTATAATGCAAACCACATGCATGCTCTGGATCGAGTAGTACTACAGCATGACAGGCAAAGATTGCTTTCATGCAATGGTTGTCTCCTTTTTGGTG
The DNA here is from genome assembly GCF_004785595.1 of Juglans microcarpa x Juglans regia. Classification (NCBI taxonomy): domain Eukaryota; kingdom Viridiplantae; phylum Streptophyta; class Magnoliopsida; order Fagales; family Juglandaceae; genus Juglans; species Juglans microcarpa x Juglans regia. The sequence goes on from NC_054597.1 coordinate 3,270,473, forward strand.
TTTGCTTGCCCATTGTGAATTTACTTTTTGAGTACGCTGATCTGAAATATTTTTGGATACATGCATGCAAGAGAAAATGAGTTGCTTACTCGTGTACACTATATGCATGGAGGTACTAAATTGACGACAACAGTTACATCAATATCGAAGCATTATTGCTTTCAAGAAATAAATTGACCAGTTTATTATTCGTAAGTTTGTGTGGCGAGGACTGCATTAATGCCCGATTTTGCATATGGATTCGGCAGTGGCTTCATATCCGTTTGATCATTAAATAAGATCTCGGAGTAGGAGTGTCAATATCATGTGACATCTCCATCAATCCAATACAAATACAATGCAAAATTAGCAGATTTATGTTTAATATAAATAAGTTCGAGTCGCAACGAATTGACTTGTTAAGACATAATTAATAAACGGATTAATCCGCTTAATATTTGTAATATTGATATTTCTTAATATGCTTATGTTTTTATTGTTAGGATTGTAATTTTAGACTTATGCTCATATTTGTTATTGTTGAGTTTGTAATATTGACTCGCTTAATCTGAAATCAATCCGTTTAATTTGAAATCAACCTGCAATAACTTGTAATATTGATATTTCTTAATATGCTTTTATTTTTATTATTAGAATTGTAATTTTAGACTTATACTCATATTTGTTATTGTTGGGTTTATAATATTGATTTATTATAGGTTAAAATCTGAAAATATTGATATTTTTTTTTGTTAGTATGTAGTATTAAATTTTTTTTTAGATATTGTGACTATTAATAAAAATAAATTTCAATTTTAATGTAAAATTATGTTAATTATATTAAATAGATTATGCGAGTCAGCTCAACCTATTTATATACTAAAATTGATTGTTTCGAATAACCGAATTTTTAAATAGGTCGTGTTAGAATTTAAATGGCTAATTTGTTTAGCTTAACCTATTGCGTTTGAGTTGACCATATAATTTAATTCTTTTTGAGAGAAAATTTCAAAATAAGGAAGCTACGATTATTATTTTCAACTTTTGAAGCAATTATATTTTAAAACAAAAATATTTCTATAAAATAAAGAGAGCAATGGCGAAAACAAGTCATGCATCTATGATTGCTGGTCTATGGTTACTCTTTTTGAAGACTTTATGTGGAGCTAAACGTAGACGTAAAAGTAGAACAATTACGTGCATGCATGGCTGTTTCGAAGGACATGCCCATCGCTAATCATTAGACCGGGTTTAGCCAAATATAAAGCCAATGTTGGTCGCTCTAAAGTAAAGCGGTGTCACCATCTCTGCTGTATTCTCTCCTCGTTCACTTCTTCTTAATTAATAACATGCAGTCGCAAAACCCATCAACTACTAATTTTCGATAATAACATATACATTTATTTATATTTTCGTATGTTTAAATATGGAAAAATATTTTAATTATAAATTTTTTTTATAAAAATAAATTAAAACTGATCTAATTTAATTATACATTTATCTAATTTAATATGATAAATTAAATCGTAAAATTATTTTTATTGTAAAATTAAATATTTTATAAAAACTATAACATATTTTATTATCATGAAATAGCTGCGTAGGTGTTGACCAATAATCTGGTGCGCGTGGGGTCCTCTCTTTGTCCCCCCTCAGAGCTTATCCTAGTCACTCAACTCTCTCTCTCTCTCTCTCTCTCATGCGCGCTCAGCCCTGTGGCAGAGAGACAGAGAGCCTCACACAGAGTCTCGAGCTTCTTCAATCTGTGGAGCTTTGGCAGCTTTGCGAAGTTTATTCGAAAACATACATAAGATTCCATTCTCTTTCCCCCTTCATCTTCTCTTCTCGTCGACAATCGCTTTCCGAGTTTTGTTGTACCGAAAGCTTTTTGGGCTCAGGTCGTTGTTGTGTGCAGCGTTGTAAATACAGATACTACTGGCAGCGTTCTCTCTCTCTCTCCCTCTCTTTCTCTCTCTTCACCTGTGCTTCGTGGAGCGTGCGTCGTTGTTTTGCTGGCTCCGAAGTGTTGCTTTCCGGATTCAGCTTTTTGGTTTGTTGATTAGATTTGGCATTGGTATTGTTATTTCTGTACGGAAGGTTCATGTTTTAGGATTTGTGCTATCGCTAGTTCCTCTCTGGATTTCGAGTCTGATTGGAGAACTCGGCGCTGTTTCTTCAAAGTTCTAAGAGAGTTAGGGATGTAGTTTCGGTTTCTGTAAATGCATGTTTTAATGACAATGCAAGGTTGGGTTTGAGAAATTTGGAGGCTTTAGTGATTTTTTTTTTTTTTTTTTTGCTTGTATATGAGTGGTTGAGGTGATTTGGGGATTTGTCCTTCCGGTTTGGAGAAATGAATGAGAACACCGGGGACGCGTCGTCCTCTTTGGCCATTACTACAGAGAAGAGGACGCATAGGCCTGGTGGTTGTGTTGGGATCTTCCTTCAGCTTTTTGATTGGAACCGGAGATTCGCAAAGAAGAAGCTCTTCTCCAAGAAGCTCCTTCCTCCAGGTCACTCTCTTATCCACGGGACAAAACCCCTCATTGCTTCATAATTTCTCACTATATTTCTCGCTATGTTCACACAAAAACAAAAATACAAATTTCCCCTTGGAAAAAAAATTGATTTTTGTCTTGTGTGTATTAGTTCGAGCAAAGAAAGCTTCCTCGAAGTTTAAAGGGGATGAGAAGATGCCCATTTCCAAGCTCCATTTGGTATGCATTTTACTTTGTAGAAATATGAGTTCTTGCTGTTTGGTATGTCTCTTGGTTATGAATTTTTGTTTCTGCCCCTCTTCTACTTGTAAAGCTCCTTGTTTATTGTTTTGTAATTTGGCATTCCGGTTATGTTTGAATCATAGATTGCTGATGAGAACAGCGGGGGTTTCCCAAATGTGAAGAAAACTGGAAATCGTCGGTTGGATTTGGAGAAAAAGAATGAAATGCGGACTCCTGGTTTGGTTGCTAGGCTAATGGGTCTTGAATCCATGCCGACTGTGCATCGAGATAAGCCTAAGAAACCTTCATTCTCTGATAAATATGGTATTGAAGAGGAGAAATTTGTGGCTAGTCATGGTGGGCTTTATAAGGAGGAGTTGAATCGGGACGAAGGAGGAACCAAGCAGGAATCGAGGCCTCAGAAGCTTCGAAAGACTGGGCTGTTTGAGGGACAGACAGTAACTAGGTTTGGAGCTGAGGCATTACAAATTAAAAGTGTTTTGTCACGGTCGAGAAAGCACCATCATTATCACCCAAAGCTTGCTTCTCCGGTGAAGAGTTCAAGGATTTCCTCTGGGAGGAATGTGCCTCGAAGCTCTCGATTAATTGGTGCTGCTACTAAGATTTTGGAACCAGGCCTGCAAGCTACAAACAGAGCTAAATGCGCTCTTGCTTATTCAAGTTCTTTGTATCATTCTCCCAAGGATGAGATGGAGACAGAGAGAACCTGGTTTATGTCACCAGATACATTAGAACAACCCAGTTATAATGGGGGTTTAGCCCATCCTTTGATGGGGCAGACATCTTGTACAAATTGTGGTAATTTGGTGGCCTTGGGACCAAATGCAGAGGAAAAGCCATCTGCTTTTTTTGCTTCAAATGTTGTTGCTTCTCAGGATTCTGGATGGAGTAAACCAAGGCCACCTGAATCCTCCCATGAGCAAGAAAGGGAGGCATTTTTCCTAAGAAGTAAGGACCAGGTCGTTCCTCTTGTTGCCAAAGCAAAGGACAATCTACAAGACAATAATGATCCAATTACAGAAAGAGTGCCTCTATCACACGAAGATCAACGGCAATTGCAATTACTGAGCCACACATGCAAGCCTCAAGGAGACAAAACATCTTCCATGGCTTTCAAGCAGAAGGTGCAAACAGTGGATCGAATGTTGTTAGGCAGGGATAAGATTCCACCTAGGTCTAAACTAAGTAATCTGCAGAGCCGAAGAGTCTCATCAGCTGGAAATGCTGCTACTGGGACCAAAGATTTTGTCACTTTGAACCGAAGTCTAACCGGCCGAACCAGGCCCAGGGTGATTAGTAAGGTAGACACTTCTGGGTTTGACACAGTGAAGAAGGTTTGTAATGGACAGGATGAATCCTTACCGCAGTTAAGGACTCCGGTGCGAAAAAGGAGAACAATAAATGCAAGCGGGCAAACTGAAAGTACAGGTTTTGTCAGTTCAACTATTGCAAAAGAAAGAAATGTTTGGACTGATACTTCGAATGGAAAATGCATGGGACTTAATGCTCAATCCATGAACCAAAATATTGTGAGTGGTAGATTAGCTGGTCGAGGAGATGGAGAAAGAGCTGATGGAAATAAGGAAACCGATGTGATTTCTTTTACATTCAATTCCTCTGCAAGGCACAAGACTGGAATTCCTGCAAAAATAGAGGAGAAAATGAGGGATGAAAATGGGAAGATACCTTTTCAAAGGCCATTGCCATTGACAAGAGATGCTTTAGGGGTCCTTCTGGAACAAAAATGGAAGGAATTGACTCGTCAAGAAGATGAAGAGTTGATAAATGGTGCTCCAGTAAAGACATCCGCTGCTATAATTCTCCAAGAGTTAATATCTGCCTTCACAGCAGAGCAACCTTGCTCTCAGGATGGTCATATGTTCAATAAGGATATAGCTTTCAAGGTACTGATCATGCTAGCATCTTTCATAACTTATGTTTGTGTGGTTCAGCCGTGTTGCTTTACTTCAGCCAAATCTTTACTGTTTGGACAATTCAACCCACCCACGCAGAACCAAAAGGCGTTATTATTTTAACTGGGATTTTTAATTCCATATTTTGCCTTTTCTGTCAATGAATGCATGTAGAGATACCATTGGAACACGTATGTCTCAACTTGTAAGCCTATTAAAAATCGTCTTTGGTGGAAACGAATCATTACCTTAACCATTTACTGGGATAATAAAAGTGTCTTTTACCATTAGGATGAAAGGACGACTTGTGTCAAACAGTCGGTTAGCATTTAAAGTGTCTGGAAACTGCTGACAATTAGTTTAATTTGCTCCTTTCTTCAGCTAGGTTTTCCTTGTCGATTAGGAAGAATTTTATATGCCTGCTTGTTTGATTGTTTAATAGCTGGCTTTCAAATATGATTATTATTGGTCCTTTATGCCCTTTGATTTTGTGCTATTGTTGAGTGAATAGTGTTTTAGCAATTGTCTATTCCTAACAAGTGCAGTTTCTCTCGTTTCTTTCTTCAGACTAAAGCAGAGATAGATGGGCTGGTTGGAAGTTCATGTCAAAGTCATCATCTTAGCCCTGGATCTGTTCTTGAGGCCTCGTTTTCTTCTAGTAGTCTGGATGAAAGCCCAGGTGAAAAAAAGCTCTCGAATAACATTCTAGAGATTGGAGGACAAAGAAATACATAGTGCCTTTGTATACCCGCTTTAGATTGACTGATCTCTGAAATGAATTGTTGAAACACATCCTTTTTCTTTCCCATACATATGATTTCAATTTCTTCTAAGTGTTCTTATTTCTGCCTCCAATCTTTGCTTGCAGTTCCCAGACATAGGTTGTGTCCCGACCTTATGGATTACTCCTATAACCAGTTACAACCACTGGCACCTGATGCCGGTTTTTGGGACTCAGCAACCTCATCAAATAAAGGGATGGAAAGTAGACAGATGGTAGTCGATTATGTCAGACATGTCTCGAAAATATTGGACATCCTGAATCTTACTGGGCCAGGGCTGACGGGAATTAAGGTTGCTCAAGCAAAGGAGGTAATCTTGAATGCTGAACTCTTGTTTGGAAATGCAACCCCGCATACTTTTGATGGAATGAAAGGTTTTCTTATTAGCCCTCATCTCCTTGATGGAATGGAATCTTTTGGTCGTACTGCATGGACAAATTATATTGGCTTTATTGGGTTGGAGGACACCAAAGAAAGAAACCACCTACGGACATTTCTTTTTGACTTGATCGTAGAATGTTTAGACTCAAAATATGGTCAATACTGTAACTCCGGATTCAAGACATGGTCAAGGTTGCCATTACACATGGGTACAGAGAAGTTGACTCTAGATGCTGCAGAGGAGGTTAGAAGGTGGACAGATTTGGCTGGGATGATTCCAGATGAGATAATAGAATTGGAGATGAGTCATTCCTTGAGGAAATGGACAGATTTTGATACTGAAGCATTTGAGACTGGTGCCGAAATTGATGGGGACATACTTCAAATCTTGATTGAGGAAATTGTGATGGACCTTTTGGATGGCAGGCCAGGTTCCTTTTGAAATTTCGTATGCTGACTCACCAGACCTTCTCCGTTAAATAAACCATGAAGATTTTGTACAAACTGATCAATTGTATTTATTGAAAGTGGCTACTGGATTGAAAAGATTAGCACTGTCCAAAAAGACAGGCCTTCTTGGATGTAACTTGTCTTGAAATAGCCAAACCGTTTGTAAAATGGTTTTTGTTTAGTGAAATTTCAGTCTGGGATAACTCACTCCGAAATGAGCCTGTCCATTGTTTCAAAGCAGGATTGTTACAATTTTATAAGAACAGTCAGAAGGATCTCTTTTGTGGCTTGGTCATCGACAAATGGTTAATTTTGTAATAATTATAATTTTCTATTTTAAATACTTTTATAATTATGAGAGAGAGATACAGACATAACAAGTGGAGCTCGACCTTATACCATCTACAGTAGCATTTAATGCAGTGAGTCTAAAGATTGAATGCCAATTAACCCCTTTTTTCCATAAAGCTTTTAGACGGAATTTCAAACAATACAGACAGATGGCCATGTCCTCAAGTCTTTAAAATCCCATTACGGAAGAAGAGAGAGAGATCCACGGGATCTCCATCAGTATGTTACAATCATATCTGACATTCACATCCATAGCTAAAAGAAACAACTTCATCTTCAACATCTGGAGAACGCCGTGAAAGATTACTCTAAAAAACTCGTGAAACAAACCCAATTCCAAATAAGAAAAGAAGAACGAATGAATTGTAAATCCTATATGAAAAAATACCGCCAGGTCCGCCACGACCGGGACGTTCAAAACTGTCTGTACCCCAGAACAGTCTTCCCCATCCCTCTTCTGCTCCTTCCACCCCGGTTTTCTCCATTAATTGCATTCGCCGCGGTCGAGGACAGCCCTTTCAATTCCTCAACACTAGCATAGCTCTTCCTTGCCATCAATCCCCCAGCACCACCACCCCTCTTCTCCCCTGCACTTGCCGACTTGCTCCCTCTTGAATTGGACAGAACCCCATTAGCTTTGGACCAGTTCTTTGATGGCGGTGTCATCTCTTGCACTGATGGAAGGGTCATCACCGGCTTCCGGTTCTCTTTTCGCAATGCTGCTGCGAAATCGGGCACCGACTGCGCAAGAAGGGAGGACCTTTGGGGCCTAGAGACAGAACTCCCTTGAAACTTTACCTGTTTCTTTGGAGGGGTTAGCTTTGGCTCGTACGGTTCCGGTTCATGTTGCTTTATTTCCTTCATTCTTAGCTTTGCTTCTCGCAGCTCAGCGTAAGCACGGTATCTGGGGCCTCTCTCCATGATAAAGCTCTCCGTAATGAGTCTGAGCGGAACGGGTTGATTGGAGTTTGAATTCTGAGAGCGGATGAGAGATATGGGGTCGAGGGCGTGGAAGAGAGACTGAAGCACGGGATTCGGTTGATGGGTTTGCGGCAAAGAGCCGTTGGTCTCTGCCATTGCTGATGAACTTGAGGTTCGGCAGAGCATCGATTGACTGAATAGCTTTTGTAGTTTCTTATTGGGGTTCTCTCTTCACCTTTTGTAATTAAAAATTTGATCTTGCAACGGTCTGATAGACTCAGGAGAGGGTAAGGGACAGAGAGAGATAAAGATAGGCCCGTGCGTCACTTTCCAATCTTCTTTTTAACCTTTTGGGAAGTTTCAACGTTCTAATTGAGGCCATTTTAAAAAAAAAATAGAAAAACAAATTGATCGAGTCCATAACAACCGTCTGATTAGTTGGTATTCATGATGGACGTTTAGGATCTACCCGATTTTATAGGATCCCATAGGGATGGGATTCTTCAAGTTTAGGGTTTTTGGTAGGGAGTGCCTGCGGACCATTCATGGATCGTACGTTGAGGGCAACAACAAAGTCGTTTTTTCAAACAAAAATTATAGATATAAGCTCCACCCTGCTATTTAAAAATATATAATTTTATTTTTTTACAGATATCATATTGAATTGAAATATAAAATATAAAGATAAATAAAATTACATATTTTTAAGTGGTATGTAGATTAAACTTCTGTGTAACACAACTCTTTTTCAAAAGGACATTTTTGTTGTGATTTTGACAAAAAAGTTGCCAAGTCGGCCATTTGATCGATTTACATATGGCTGCAAATTAGGCTCCTTGTGACCAAATCGTATATAAGAAAGGGTCCAAACTACACTCGTAGTCTGAAGAATTCAGCAAGCTTTTTTTTTTTTTTTTTTTTTTTTTTTATACTGGAGTTACGTCAATCAGGCCATAAACCTTTGAAGGACGAACAAGCATTTTAGTGCACCTTGCATGACATAAACTTCCATCAATTGGGGAAATTAAGTTTAACGTGCTATAAAAAAATTGTGAAAGATTATTACACCTCTTCGGTTGCTGGTATAAGGAAGAATACTGCAGGAAGTTTCACCTCCTGGCTCAAAGATGAGAAGCAACCAACCGAGCAAAACACGCAAGGATAACGTCGATAGGCGACTTGTAATAGCGTCGGATTGACTATTTGTATCTTTCTTCAATCCTTCCATCCGTTAGAATCAGACTTTATGATACTTGTATTTCTGCCCCAAATTAAATCTATTGATGTTTTCACTAAATCCACGGAGTACCAGGCTCCTGACAGCCTCAACCCCTTGTTCAAGGGCTGCATCAATCTGTCCAGATAGCTACTGACAGTTAAAAATCTTTGATAAGTACTACTCTACAAAATTAAAAAAAAAAAAAAAAAGTGAAAATGCAGACACATGCACCAAGATATACACTTGAGCAAGCAACTCCACAAAATTTCATGCGGTGATTAGAACCATCTTAACAGCCACATGCACCAGAGGAACATAAATTTAGCCTAGTTAGTATATCGTTTTCTTTATTGGTAAGTTAAACACTTGCTGCGATCTTAAATGCCACACCCACCATGCCATTCTCTTATAGGAGGGGGCTGGAAGGTGCCATTTGTCCTACAGATTATTGTGGAATACCAAAACTATTAATGCCTCAGACTAGCATAATTTATGCAGGAATGCAAAACAGTTAGAAGGACCCAAATAAGATATATATGACGTAGCATATATTTCCAAAGGCAGAGAACACTAGGCAATACCACGTTGACAATAACAAACCTGTTTGCGCTCTACTGAACTAAACTTCTGGAGAAGAAAAGCTTTTAAGTCCATGGTTCCAGGGGGATTTCCGATGCCTGCAAACATGAAGAGTCTTGAACTTTTCGATGACGGGATGTGGAGCTCTCCAAATTAAGGAAATACTTTTGTATGCAAGTGATGGTACTTAAGGGACTGACCTATGCACAACCGAGGAAATTGTCGACAACCATCCAAATGCTCCATTACGCTCCTCATTCTGTAAAAAGAGATCCACTAGTTATAGAATATTCTAGCCATGAATGAGAGATTTATTAACTCTTAGAATTAAGATGCTATGAGGCAATTGAATGAATGGTAAAACTGGATAAACCCATCAAGTTTTTCTTAACTGAGAGAAGAACGAGTTTAGCTGTTTCACTTTAATTACATGGATTCTATTTGATGTAAACGTTTGGAAGCTGTCAACACTACTGCCCTTTCTAGAATCAACATACACGACTAATACAAGATAGAAAACACAAAAATTAAATGATTGTAGTTTTTTTTTAATTTAAATAATAAAAAATGCAGTTATGTTAGTTTAGTTGGAACTTGGAAGTATAAACCCAAATAAACTCAAACTTGTCAACATGCAGTCATATGTATGTGTGTGGGAAATTACATAGCTAATATCTCCCCCATTTCCACGAAGACAAAATCTCTCCCATTCCAGCAAGGCTGCTAGACTATGTCGGAAAAGAGAGATTACTAGAAACCTATAATCATTAGAAGAAGACAGTTCATATTGCATGCCAATGGCTTTGAATTCAATGGTATTCCCAACCTTTATAGGTGAGAAAAGTAAACCCTTGGGTTATGTAGACCCAAAAATAAACACTTCATTTTAACACACTTAGCAACGCCCATTAATTTGTAACATAATAACAGATATGTTGGCAGACTAAACACCTCATCTGCTAGGTTGCTAGTAAAAGTTTTCCCTGCTAGAATACAATATCCTTAACACCATACTAATTATCAGACAAGTGATATCCAGGAATATACCCATTATGATGGCCATGTCCTCCTTTTGGCTGAAGCCTCAAAACACCACTTGGTAAGCTCATCTCATCATAAACCTACATGGGTAGGTCGGGATAAAATATATTTTCATAATAATCTACTTAAAGTGTCATGAAAAGTTATTTGTCAACCAAGACAGTGGATGAAGGTATTAAAATGCATACCAATAAAATATGACGCAATGGTACTTGATAATATGCGGCAAGTGGCCCAACCTTATCGATGGTGAAAAGAAAAGAAAAGGTCAGGGATAATATATGAACATCTTAAGGTGCCTAGGAATGAAAACACGTGCATATCCACTTATTCTACCAATGAAAGGGGGAGACATTTGATTAGAGTATAGAGATAAGATAGAGTAAAACAAACACAACACAGACAATCGTAATAATATTGATATGCTGAATCAACATATAACCATGCCCAAGGTATTTACTGTCATCATCTGATAAAGATGTTTAATCAACATCAAGATATCATTTATTCATTTACTACATGCCAAAACAAGGTATAATTGTGTTGTGGTATAATTTACCACCCGTACGGAGGGAAGATCTGATACTATTTACTTAAAGTGAGCATTACATAGGCAGGACTCTGTAGTCCTCATGGTGAGTACCTTTCTACCAGAACTATAGTTGGCTCAAAACAACTGTAGAACACAGTAGCATGCTCTTAAAAGGCATTAGTTGAAGCATAACCAAAAAGATAAAGCCCATCAATTTAAATTATGATTGAGTGGTCTAGATCCGCAACGTTGATAAGTTACAACAATAATTTGGAATGTGTAGCTCGTACTTTAGTTGGGTTGGGGGGGGGGGGGGGGGGGGGGGGGGGGGTTAGAATTATGGTGTAGGCATTTATATGGATTTAACAAGAAAAACACCGGCAAAGCCACCCATGACCTTCTGCATAAATCAATGGTAACAGAAGATAAATGATACAGAATACCATTATGCAAAATCCACATATGATTCCAATGGAATTCACTTGGAAATTCCAAATTATCCTTTATGAAACTAAAAAATGATTTGCCTTCCAACATCACACTCACCATGCTTACCCTGCTAGTGATTGAAGGAAAAAGAGGAGGAACAGACCATATTATACAAGCAAGTCAAGGTTATTTAGTACCATGGAAGTATTTTTGTCGTGAGAAAAATCTTTCTTTTCAATTCTTTTTCACCTACATCATTTCCATTTGATGTGTTTTATCCATTCACCTAATGGTGCACATTGTCATTCTAATAATTTTTTTAGCCCTCAAAGAGAAGTTTCATATGTTGGCTGTGAAGAAAACATATGTACCCATCAAGACATTGATAAAACTAAGAAACCAAACTATAAAATGAAATATAAGATAAGAACAAACTGCTTCTCCACTGTAATTCACGTAAGCTTGAGGCTTTGCCAATAAAATCGGCACCTCGCCAATGGAACCTGTACTGATCACAAAAGGAAATCAGGATAAACATCACTCCCAATGAAAATGGAAACTTGAATATAAAAAAATGACCAACATGAGTAAGAATAGGGCTGATGAGCACCTATTCCAATTAAGGTCTTTGACTGTATTGTGTTCATTGATATGCCCTCTGCTCGTGAAATGCTATCGATCATTTCAAAACCAACCTGATAAATAGAATACCAATTACTAAGATGGAACAAAGGAAAAAAAATATAAACGTGAAGTACCTTCTGGAAGTATTGCATTACATTGTGCCTTGTACCATGGTACTTATTACCAGGGTTTCCCAATCCAACGATCAACCAAGGAGTATACTCCATTTTTGCACCATTGCTATTATCCGGCAATGAAGCACGTATAGAAAGCCTCGCTGGAACGGAACGCTTTCTGAGAAAATGAGGGCAACTGGCGCTTCTTGGATAGGATATGCAAGAATTTGGGGCCGAGACCGCATACAACATTGACCTATACACCAAAAGCTACCACACTATCAAATGGTTGGTTTCCACGGTTTGAATAATGAGGCGTCAACGATTAATTTGTCACTTAGGAGCTACAAAGAAATTCTTATATTTATTTCCTTTTGCTCCCCTTTTGTGGGCATCGAGTTTTGAAAACAATATTTGGCGAGTGTTGAAGAATTTAACTCGGCTAAGCCAAATCGTTATATTGATGAAAACTTCAGCATTCGAACTCGGTGGCGAGGTTTGTTTTCATTTTATGCATTTCTTTTCCAACATTTTCTCAGCAACCAAACGGGGCCAAAAGGACAAGAAACATATGAGCACGTAATTGCAACTTTTCATTCAAACCCAACATTGACCCCAGCCAGTTCTAATTACAGAGCGAAAAGCACAGCCAAAACAAGCTGTTTTTCACTTCTAAAATACCAAGTATCGGAATTTTAAAGTGCAAAAGATAAAATAAATTACAAAACAAAAACAACAATAACGGAAGCGAACCTCTTTGTAATCTGGACACTTGAATCGAAGAAAAGTAGGGAAGTTGCAAAGACAGAAGCAGAGGCTGAGAGTTCAGTTCAGTTCAGTCTGAAGCTTCGAAGGTTGTTGCGCTTTTGGTTTGGGAGCTGTACTGATAGATAGTATTTGGAAAAACAAAAAATACGGATTAGAGGATAGCACGAAGTAGAATCTTTTCACCTTTTTTTTTTTTTTTTTTTTTTTTTTTTTTTTTTTTTTAAGTTTTTAATCTGGGCTTCCAAACAGTACTGGATTGGCCCATATGCGAGCGTGATGGATTCGGCCCAAACCTTTTTCTGTAACATTTGTGTGAAGTTTAAGTAATGACAATATTTTTCTTTTTTTTCGAGTTATGGGGTAAATAACTGCTGATGAGAAGAATTATTCTTAAGTAATACGTCTCTAAAGTTTTCTTTTAAGAGTAGAAAAGAAAAATGTCAAAAAAATGACATCTTTATTATACTTGCATCTTATTATGCTGATGTAACTATCCATGAGTTCTTGATTTTGTTTTTTCATTTAAAAAAGACTTGATTGAAGTGCTGATAGATGATGATGTTACATCCATTTATATATATATATATATATATTTAATATATATATATAAGGACAAAATGGAAGAGAACAAGGGTAGGAGACAAAAAATGAAAGTGGTAGATAATTTTGGATTTTTTTATTTCATTATATATATATTTTTTTATTTTTTATTTTTTTGGGAGAGAATGTACATGACATTGTTTCACTCTTGAAAGTTGGAAAATTGGAAATCGACATGCCCAAGGATCCTAACTCCACATATTTCCCTTAAGAATCAATATGGGCTTGACTCAAGACCAACTTATGGCCCTCTAGGTCCAAGGCCAAGTTGCAAGTCCAGGCCCAAACCTCTGTCAAAGTGCGAACCTCCACCATCTCTGACAAACCCACTCCCCCCCGGCACAATTCCGGCATGGTTCCCGACCCCATGGGAGAAAACCGTCATCATAGGCTCCCCAACTCCCCCGGCGGCATAGACACGCCTTCCAGGCACCGAGGTCGTAGCCCCGGAATGATACACGCCACCGCTTGGCAGGGTGAAAGCTGGAGTGGCTGTACCTGCATGAGACATGAGAAACCACGAGGGGGACTGTGGCGGCGCCCCCACCGCCGGACCAAGGAAGTGTGGTGGTGGCGTGAAGGCTGATATTATCGGGGTTTGCCGGAGGTGTGAAGCAGCACCCATCTGGTTTCGACTGGCTTGCATTTGTGCGCGCTTTAGTAGCTGTCTTTCTTTCTTGTGGGCGTTTTGATGGCCTCCCAATGCTTGTGAGTTGGCGAACTCGCGGCAGCAGTATTGACACTCGAATTTTCGGCCTTCGGTAGATTGGAAAGCTTCTGATTCATGTAACCTAGATGGGGTTTTGCTTGAATCTGAGTCGTTTTCTTCAGAAACGTTCTGGATTTTGAAGCCAAAGAGTTTAAGAGGTGTGGTGATGGAAGTATTTGGTTCTGATAGATAATCAATCTCAGCCATGAGAGAGAGGGAGAGATCACTTCCAGAGATCAGAGAAGCAGATCAGAGGGTTGGAAGTGGATGACTTGGTAGTGTCTGCATGTGGAGCTAGTAGCTATATATATAGGATAAAAAGTTTGGGCGCTGTATAACTTAGAGATCGCTAATCATTAGGGGGATGCACAAAAGAAGAGGAACAAGAAAAGAGAGTGTGTTAGTTGCGAAAATCCCAAGGAGAAGAAAAGTTACATATATACCTTACTACCTAATATCCGGAAGGAACCCAGAACAAGAAAACTAACGATGGATGGTACGTAGATTATCATTTATAGTATTATACTTATCATAGCACTCTACAGAGATCACAGAGGGAGGGAAAGCTTTAAAATAATGATGTATTTTGCTCTGAACTCTATATGCTAGCTAGCTTGTGTACGATCTGGTATAAACCTAACACCGGCCATCTGTCTCCCACGTAGTTTTTCCATGACCCACATGTCGAGCGTAACCATCTGCATGTTTACTGTTGCCCAGGTAGTTTAGAAAAACTGACGCCTAATATACCATGAACTCCATGGAAAACTCGTTTTTTAAGAGCTTTGTAAGCGTTAGAGGAAGAGTGTGTGATGACTTGAAAGTAATCAGGGAGGTATATACGTGGGTCCACCATGACGTATCATGCTACACATGAGCTAGATTATCTCAAGCATGCTAATTGCGTGATTGACGTTGAGTTCCTCTTTATTTATTAGAGGAAAATCTCTTCGAATCTTACTGACTACCATGATTTGGGTTAATCAAAGTCTTGCTTTTTATACAAAAGCTTCAAATGCTAATTAATCGCCCGCTATACCTATGGATCCATTGTGATTGGTTCAAGAAAATGCTTGTCGTCTCCAGATACATGATCTCTCTCCTGCGCGCGTGGTCGATTCAACAGTTTAATTACATGCATGATATGAAAATTATAAATACAAGAATTTGGTTAGAATGAGGTGACTGAAATGATAAAGTTTATCTTATCATTGTGTTTATAATTGTGGATGAATGTAAAATATTTATTAACTTTATCTATAACAATATTAAGTTTAACTAAAAGTCTTAGAATTTGTTTAGATAAGTCAGTTATGTGAAAATCGAGTCTATAAAGATCTGCATTTATCCAGAATAAAAGATTGAAATGAAATCAATAGCTGCAGCGAAGAATTATTACGAAATGTCAGCAAACCGTTAAGAGACGTTCTCGCGACAGACTTGATCCTTTAGTAGAGTCCTACCCCAACTGGAACTCTTTCCAAACTTTATATTTAAATAGATTCAATTTAATAGCTCTTTAAGGAGTTTTAGCCATGAATTTTTGAGAGGATATTTTGTGTGCTTGAGAGAGAAAATTTCCTTGAGAATTTTCATCTTATTGTTCATCTCTACTTGAGTGTGATCGGGCTCCAAGTTTGGAGGATCGTTGATTGGATTTCAACCACTTGAGTTCCAGGAGAAAAGACAATATTTCAAGATCATCAGATGTTTTGACTGCTATTGTAATGGTAGATAGACATCTGGTCAAGTAAGAGAGTCAATTGATTAAGGTTTTGTAATTGAGAACTTAATTGTAATTTGATTTTCAAATAATAAAATTGTCTTTTTTGGGTTTAGTTGTCCTGTAAGGTTTTACCTTTGAGGGGTTCTTCAAATAATTTCCCTTCGTAACCAATTGTTGCGTTATGCAAATTTATTTATTTATTTCAAGTATTTGATTGTTTAAATAATCACAAGATTGAAAACTAATCAAGTTGTTCAAGTGAATTGATATACAATCTCGTGAATACACAGGAGTACATTGGAAATTTCAAAAACAGTCAAGACATTAATAAACATCATGAATATATGGTCATATATTATCATTTCATCTGAATTTAAGTCATCACTAAACCTCTTAACTTGTCTTTTCTTGTCGAAGCTGCCTTTTTTTTCTTCAGATTCAAATTACATTGAAGCCGGACCTGTACGTGATACATCTTCTCCTAATTGCTTACCAACAACTCCTCCAAACAAAGACCAGGCATGCTTAAAGCGATTGACAATGAGGCTAATCGAAGTGGGAACTAATTTGGGTCTTTTGTTGTGATTCGTCCTATCCTACCTGACCGAGCAAGTCCCAATCAGTTTTTGGACATATAGAGTAGTGAATTAGGGCGACTGCGAGTAGAACACTAGTACTAGATTCACGAAGAAAATTAATGAGACAAGGCACATGGGGCCATCCCCTCCATGCATGAAAACACATGTAAGTGGAATGAGCCCACAAATCTATTGTACTGGATCTCTCCCTCTCTCTCTCCGATCTCTAGATGTGATCTCGCTCCCAGGTTATATTAGTTCATGATGAGAGACTGTTTCATGATAATGAAGTACTACTCGATATATGATCGTTTTGTTATTGTGTAATTGTGCTTTCTAATAAAAAAACACGACCCTAAGAGTACTTGTTCTTCGTGCTTTCTCGAGTATATGATTGAAGTAATGCAGCTGTTAACGTTTAAAGATTTCCTGAATCTCCAAACATGGCCCACTAGGTCGTGCTTTCTAATGAAAATCTAAGGATTAATAGAACTATATGAAACTAGCTACATGTATATTATATTAATACACAAATTATAAGACACACTATAATTTGTCTATATAATATAAGGCAACATTGATAGTACTACGACTGTTAACATCATCCAATTAATTATAAGTACGAGTATAATAATACAACAATATTAATAGACCGGCATATATATATATATTATATATATAGTTAGTTTACATACAGTCCCCATTTGGGGACTACTCATGCAAGCCTATACAGTTATGTTTAAAAAAAAATTAAAATTACAATAATATCATTTTTAAAATGATTTTTTCTCCTTTTACTCTCATTCATTAATGGAACTGCGTTGCAATCCTCACTCAGAACTGTAAATAGAATTTCTCATATATTATATATATATATATGTATATATGTTTGTATAGATATATGCAGTACTTAGCTGTTTGGACTAAGTCGATAAGAGTACTTCGATCGGTTCATATTATTATATATCTATGGTATACAAACTCTAGCTAGCTAGCTAGGTAGTCGTTGCAATATATAGAAATTAAACTCCCTAGTGTAGTCTACATGGTTTTAACCTACTTCAATAATTGGTGAGGTTGGCTCGACTACTTCTTGATGATTAAAGGCTCGCTCTCTCTCTCTCTCTCTGATCTCTCTCTCTCTCTCACCTAATACTTAAGCGCGTAATACTCTTTTGTGCCCAACCTTATATGCATGCAATGCCGTATGCTCAATATTTCCTCGATCGATCGTTTTGTTCCTGCCTACAAAATGTAATTGGATCGTTATTGCATGCCTTGGAATGTCATTTTTCTTTCTCCATGTTCCTTCAAATGTACAGTCACCATGATGCACCCAGGTTTAATAATAGTCGTGCGAAGATGGATTTGCATGAATCATCAATCCGGCCTTTAATAGCTAGTCGTGCGAAGATGCATGGATCGTTAATTGGAATCAATGAAGATGATGTTATTTTAGCTTGATATCACGAAAATGATCATATTCCATCTATTAAAATATCATGTACATGTTGAGTTGCATGGCTTCGAGAAACCAACCTGGGGTTTAAAGCATTTTGATCCTGTTCAAAAGTACTTAAAAACTCTTTTTTAGTCTGAAAATTATGAAAGGTACATGTCAAGTTTAGCGATTAGATGAACTGTCTTTGGAATTTGAAGGAACTTGGCTTTGAAGGATCGATTTAGTAGATGCATTGGTCTTGACAATGACCAATAGTACGAGCTAGCGGTTTGGACAAGATAACTAATTAACTAACATATTGCAGTAGTACCTGATCTATTTATGAATCGAATTAAGGTAGGAACGGCAAATGTACGTGTTAAGATCAATATTTAAGTAACTGGGGGATGGAAAATGTAGAATCAACAAAGTTAGGATCTTAATTTGTTCTGATAGTATGTGAAATCATCACTTATCCTAAAATTTTAAGCTGATAGAAATAGTTAAATTTAATTATTTGTATTATATTATTAATAAGAAAAAATATATTCATCATCACAACTCCCATCATCCCATGATGTGACATTAAATAATAAGTTTACAAGTGAAATGTAATAAATAATTTCCAATCACCTAATGCCACATCATAGGATGATAGAAGTTGCGATGATGAGTAGCATTACTCTATTAATAAAGTTTCTCAAAATAGTACCGGTATGCTCATAAAAACTTGATCAAGAGAAATGATATATACAAATCTCAAATGTACAAGCCTTGCGCAAGCTATTTATAAAAAAGTAAATCACACCGTAGAAAAGTATGAAAGACTCATTTTTTATGGGGCTCACATTTTTACAAAAGGCTTATACGTACATTTAGAACTTGTACCTAGTATTACTATTTGAAGATACAAAAAGAAACACCATATATGGACAGTTTACGCCCCTAATACGCATGCACAGACACATGCTAATTATTAGGAGGAAATTGAAGTTTTATAGTGAAAGTTAAGTAGGAATTGGAATTTTCGAATTTAACTAATTCCTACATGCAGGATATAATTGATTTGTGCTTTTGAGTTCAAGTGCTGTATTTTTAATGGATTAGTGTATATAGATATTATTATTCCATCAAAATGCAGGCCTATATATGCATGAATCGGAAACTGTGCATGCAGAGATGGCCCAAAAACTAGGCCCATTCTGAAGCACTAAGCTTCCCTTAACTACTTAGTGAATGTTTGGGATTGTGATGAGAAGTATAATTTATAATTTTAGGACTTATAGTACATCACTTAAGTAATAATTTTTGCTTAAAAGGTTATTTATTGTTTGGTAATTATATAATTAAAACAATTTGAAACATGTTATGTTTGTTTAAAAAAAAATTAAAAAAGTACTTTCTGATATAGAATTTACGATTATTTGAATTTTTAAAAATTATAATTATATTTTTGAAAGTTTGAAATTAGTTGTAATTATCTAAAAATTATATGGATATTTTTATCTATTAACAATCATTTTAAAATTTAAATTACGTCCCGCATTATTTAAAAAAACACGTTTGGAAAAATGACAATGTTACAGCTCCTGCTAGGGGCTCCCGTTGGAGCTCTAGGATGTGTTTTTATGTGGTTTTTTTTTTAAGTTATTTTTATATAGATTTTTTTAATACTTTTAAATATTTTTAAAAAATAAAATAAAATTAGAACATCATTAAAAACACTTTCTTAATTAGAAAGTAAGAAAAAAAATATTATAAAATACTTCCTTAATCAATAAGTAAAATATAAAAATATAAAAATTATTTTTTATTTTACTTTGCGATTAAGAAAGTATTTTTTAATAATATTGTATTTTTTATATTTTTTCAAAATATTTAAAATTGTTAAAAAAATCTATATAAAAAAAACTAAAAATAAACACATAATAAAACACATGCTAGAGCACAGCGGGAGCTCCTGCATTATTTTTTAAGAAAAATATCAAAATGATATTTTTTTTCGAACGTAATTTTTAGTTTATTTGAAATTAAAAGTATTTTGATATGTAATATTTAAATAAATTAATTTTTTTTTTAAAAAAACTTTTAAGATTATTTAATCACTAAGGCTCTTATCGCAATTCCAAACAGGCAATTAAACTACTTTAATGAGTTGTGTTGATCTGGATGAGAAGATTACAGAGGGGATGTGTTTTCCATATACGCAATCCTTTGTTCGTTGAAAACCATGTGGCATGGGCTGCAACCGGATCCAGTCTGGCTGGCCGGCTTCTATAGTCGTCTCCCTTTAATATCCCTAAAAAATATACCAAATAGAAATATAATATAAACTTCAATGGATAAGTTTAATTTATTTCCCACAAGTGAAGATTTTATATAAGAAATATTAAACAATCATCAAATTTGCATTCAATACCTAAAGTGTGTTTAACATATAATAACAACAAAAGTATTAAAAATACAATTTTTTTTCCTTTTTCAATTTTCTTATATTTTTATACACTATTTTATAATTTTGTAATGATTTTCAATTGGACTATTATTTTGATATTGTTATTCTCTATCTTTGATTTTATTATTTATATTTAAATATTCGATAGTTTTTTAAATATTAGTTTACTTAATCCAAATTAACTCTATGAATAAATATGAACAATAATGAGAAAATAACATTATTCTAAATAATATGACAACATAATTTATGAGAAATGATATTTATAATTTAAAGGTATGGAAGTTGTACACACTATTATAAAAAAGATTAATAAATCTAAAATCTATATTAAACAAATTATTTTTTTAAATAATAGACTATAATTATTTTTTAAAAAATAATATATTTAGGCCTGATTTAGATATAAGAAGTGTTTCATCTCATCTCATTCTATTATTACAACTTTTTTATATTCTCACAAAAATATAATAAATAATTTAACTTTTTCAAATTTTAAAATAATAATAATATTAAAAATAATATTTTAATAATATTTATTTAATTTTCAACTTAATCAAACTGCAACTTAATATTACTCTTTTGTTTTTAAAGATGAGATGAGTTGATATTAAAGTTAAAAAGTTGAATAAAATATTGTTAGAATATATTTTTTAATATTATTTTTGTTTTAAAATTTGAAAAAGTTAAATTATTTATTTTATTTTATGTAAAAATTAAAAAAAATTGTAATAATAAGATGATAAAGTTTTAAAATTTTTAAAATTTAAGATTTTAGTAAAGCCCAAGCCTTACTTTGTGTGAGAGCAAGACTGTTTAGCATTCACATCGAATGAAAAAGTTAAGACGAAAGCCAATCAGTCTGTCCCCCGTCACGTGCACACGCAACATCTCAAACATAACCCAAATCTAGTCCGAGATCCTCATCCAACGCGGGACTCGTACCAAAGTTTGCAGTAAATTTTCTACCTTTTTTTTTTTTTTAATTTTATTTTCCATCGACAAGAAGGGAAAGGAAAACCCGAAAAGATGGAAAGGAAAAGAATTGAATTCTCCATCAAATTCGTTGCAAGTCTCACGCTTTTCCGCTACCTCCCTGCGGACATTCCCAAGTTTCTCCTTCTCATTTCCCTCACAAAAAACAAAGCAGAGCAAGTGACAGAGCAGCTTACAAAGCTGATAAGGCCATAGTGAAAGAGTGCTCTCTTTGGGTTGGTTCTGTTTCTATCACCGCAGTTCCTTTCAATTTTTTTCTTCGATTTCTAAAAGTTCTATCTTTTAAAGTGACAACAGTAGATTAGATCGTCAGAGTAAGAGCATTGTCCACCAGTCGTTTTCGTAGTAAACAATCTAATTTGATCGTAAATTTGATCTTAGTTTTGATTCTCATGCTCTGTTTTTAATACCCTTCAATACTTGCTTATATTCTTATTATGAGATAAACTTGTTTCTAAATTAGTACATTCTCTTGCTTGGTATACTCAACTTTTTACGGGTATTTACTCTGTTTGACTTTTATGGGCAATGGGATTTCCACTCAGGTAAAAAAATGCAGGCGTCAACGTATGCAGTCAAAGGAGGCATCGGTTTTGGGGTTCAAAAGCGCACAAAGGTTTTGAAGCGTTTTGTTGAATTTGGGAAACCAAGTTTAGGATTGAGAATGACAGATAGGACTGCCTGCTGTGGTCTACGCCTCAATTCGATCGCTATGGAGGCTGAACTCACTAGTGCAAGACTGGGTTCTAATGGCATTTTCAGGTCATCGGTCAAGTCCAGATCACTCAAGGCTCAGGCTTCTGGTTTGTTTGTCACTCCCTGATTGATATCTTTCTTTTCAATTCAAGAATCGTATAGTTCAATTAGGTCACGGTTTTCTTCTTCCAAAAATTTGGCAAATCATTACGATTTAGTGTCATCACTAGTACGTTCTTTGGTTCTTCGCTACTGTCGCTCCCTTCCGTTTTCGCGTTGCCACAATTTCTAGCTGTTTGTGTGCGTGTGTTTGTGGGTTTAACGACGGCAGTAAAAACTCTTGAGAATTGCTACGGCCACTTGTGGCCTTCCACAAAAAGTAAAATCACAAATGTTCTGTTAGGGCTGCATAATGACAGTACGGTCACTGAGGTTTGAGATTATTTGCACGAAACTTGACGCTTCAAAAGGGCATTGAAGAGCCCACTTCACAGCCATTCCTACATTGCCAATGGATTTGCTTGTATTTTCTTTCTGGGGTTTGAAGAACCAAGCACAAAATCCAACTTAATAATGTTCATCATTAAGTACGTCTCTTTGTATAATGACCTGCCATTTTTAATTTTTTATTACCAAATATATATTTTTGAAATGCAGATATTGCTGCATGGCTCTACTTTTTACTACGGCTGTGATGAAGTAATAATTCATCTCTTGATTTTGCAATCTGAAATAAAATTTGCGCTTCTGCCTTGAAACTTGCTGGCTCCATGGCATTATTATCTTGCATGAACTTTGCAGTCCCATCCTGATGCTATACCGAGGACAGAGAATCTGAGAATGCAAAACGCTAGCTTGTAGTACTGTTTTGACCAGCTATGACCCTTTCCTTTCATTTTGGTGTTTTAATATTGCATTGACGGGGCGTGGTTCTTTGAAAACTGACTATATATTTCTTGTTTATGAAAAGTCTATATATCCAAAAGTTTATACATGTTGCACTGACCCTGATACTCTAGATTTTCAACTAATTTCAATATTCTTACATGTACGATATGAACATGAGTTTCAGATGATCTTGAGAGTGTTGATTCCTTGGTACCTCAGACCAAATCTTCAGGAACAGTCTTGCCATACGTTGGTGTTGCTTGTTTGGGAGCTATTTTATTTGGTTACCATCTCGGGTATGGCGTAGTTTATTTTTGCAAATTGCATGCCCTATTAGAGTTGAAAAATTCTACTCATCATCCTCACACCACACACCACACACCACACACCACACATAAATTTTTTATTTTTTATTTTTTATTTTACTTTTTCTCTTACCAAATGTGTGATCTATAGATGATGAGTAGATGAAATCAATTAGTTTATGAAAAATATAACAAAAAAAAAATTAAAAACATTTAAAAAAATTAAAAACAATAAAAATAAGTGTAGTGTGTGGTGTGTGAGGATGATAAGTAGCAAAACTCATTAGAGTTTGTGTGCATTTGTAACAAATTTACATCAAATTCCTACTCTGCGGTTTGTTGATTTGTGATGAATAAGTTGATCGTAATGTTACAAGTAGTTGATGTGCAAATGTTGAGCTGATTTCGGCATATCTTTCTGTGCTTAAATGTCGTGTTTTGTAAGATATCCACATTGCGAGGTGTTTATCACACACTGCTTTGGTTGTGCAGGGTTGTAAATGGTGCTCTTGAGTACCTCGCCAAGGATCTTGGGATTGCTGAAAACACCGTGGTACAAGGCAAGTGCAGTAACTTGCTTGATTAAATACATGCAGAAAATTGTAAGAAATAATGAGATGTTTGTACTTTTTTTGGCTCCTACCTCTCTCTTTTTTCTGTGTCTTTTTTCCCCATGTTGTCCAAAAATCAGCCTCTCTCATACCAACAAAGGGTATGCTTAATAAATTTAATGAATTTACTTATCAAAAAAAAAAATTAATGAAATAGTGAGTCTTGTCTGTATCGCCTTTACCATCTATTTCAATATGCTAGAAGAAACATTGTTTTTTAAGTTATTGAAACCTAAAGTTGGATTATTAATTGCTCCATGCTGACCTATAAAATTGTAATCTTTGTTCATTGTAAAGGTTTAGATTGTGTGAACCGTGTTCTTTTTGTTATAAGTATATTCCTGCTGATACTTTTTCACAATGTAATGTTTGAGTAGGATGGGTCGTTAGCACACTTCTCGCTGGTGCTACTGTTGGTTCATTTACCGGGGGAGCATTGGCTGACAAGTTTGGTAGAACAAGGACTTTTCAATTAGATGCCATACCACTGGCAATTGGAGCATTTCTATGGTTTGTCGTTTTTCATTGAAGAAAATTTTTTGATATTTGATACACCCACTGAACACTAAAGCTTTGTCTTCAATATTTGCAGTGCCACATCCCAAAGTGTGCAAACCATGATAATTGGCCGCTTACTTGCTGGTATTGGAATTGGTGTTACATCTGCTATCGTACCTCTTTACATATCCGAGGTAGTATTACAGGCATTGTGACCATGCCCTAATTATATCGTTTTAGCCATGTTCTATGCATATTGTGTATATATTGAGACTGATATCGTCCAACATTTTAAATTACAGATCTCACCAACTGAAATTCGTGGTGCACTTGGATCCGTGAACCAGCTATTTATATGTATTGGCATCCTTGCTGCACTGGTGGCTGGATTACCTTTAGCAGGAAACCCTCTATGGTATTTTCTTTTAATTTGCTGAATGTCTTACTTAAACCCCTAGCGGTTGGCTCAAGTGATAAGGGTCTTGGTCTTGGTGGCATATGCTCCCACCGGATCTAAGGTTCGAACACTTGGGTGCAAGTAATTTCTAGGGGCCATGTCCTATCAATGAAAAACCAATACTTTACTTGATCTGTGTGATGGGGACACATTACATGGGTCCATGGTTTAACCTCATAAAAAGACATGCTGCGTTTGCACGGTCTCCAAGATTTCTCTTCATAAAAAAGAATGTTTTACTTTAAGTACTACTCAACTAAGCCTTAATCCAAGCTCATTGGAAAACCACTTAACCGTAACATTTAATTTACTGCTTCATGATTTTTATGTTGGTCTTGTTAGTCATACTTTAGTTTAGTTGTTGATATAATTCTCTCTTTGCTATATTCATTATTGGTGAGAAATTAATGTGCAAACCATGGCTGAAAACTTTATATTATATTATCCGTATATGCCTATATGGTTATATAAGAATTATAGTTATTTTCTAGTTTTTATCTGTTACATTTGATGTTTCTTTTCTAGTGACCTTGTTCTCCTCTCTTATTCTATTATTTTTAATATTTGTAACAGGTGGAGGACAATGTTTGGTATTGCAATTATACCCTCTATTCTGTTGGCATTAGGAATGGCATTTTCTCCAGAAAGTCCTCGGTGGCTGTTTCAGGTTTTCTTGCATGAATGTGGAGTCACAAACTTCTTTATAAGCCTTCTAACGAATTGTCTTTGCTGTTGATGCCATATATATTATTGAGTTTTTTGTTTATTCATAAAAATGCTTAGCTATCATTTTGCAGCAAGGGAAAATTCTCGAGGCTGAAAAATCTATAAAAACTCTATTTGGAAAAGAAAGAGTTGCTGAGGTTATGCATGATTTAACGGCAGCTGTTCAGGGTTCTACAGAACCTGAAGCAGGGTGGTTTGATCTGTTCGGTAGCCGCTATTGGAAAGGTATACCTGAGGCAGCTCTGTTACCTTAGTTCCTCTGTGGCTAAGTTTTTTTTTTATAAGTAAGAAATTTATTGAACCACGTAACTAGTCATTGCCCAAGTACACTGGAAGTAAACAAGAGAAAAACACCTAATTACAAGCTAAAGCTGAAAAGCAGTACAAAAATCATCAAGGCTACTCCCATCCATTACAATAACCGAAGCCCAAAGTAACTAAGTATAAAAAAAAGCTCTAATCCCATCCACCGAGCATTCTTTATTGTCGAAACAACGCCCATTCCTCTCATTCCAAATACACCACATGAGACAAAGAGGTACCATTTTCCAAACAACCACTATTTGACGATTTCCTTGAATTACTCTCCAACAGGCCAAAAGCTTCACCACCCTCTTAGGCATCAACCAAGCAATGCCATGCTTAGCAAAAACCTCACGCCACAAAGCCTTCAACACATCATGATGAAGAAGAAGGTGATCCGCCGATTCTCCACACCTTTTGCACATAAAGCACCAATCCATTGCAATGATACCGCACTTTCTCAACTTATCAATAATAAGAATTTTCCCATGAGAAGCCAACCACCCGAAGAAAGCCACCTTGAGAGGCACTTTGCATCTCCAAATATTTTTCCAAGGAAAAAAATCAGTAGAAGAATGTGACGCCAAGACCTTGTACAAAGATCTAATTGAGAAGTTCTTATTACCGACTTCTTAGTTGATTTACATGCTTGGGCATATTGAATGATGCTCTCAACTTTGCTTCGTATGTGGCCAGTCGTTTTGTTCACAAACAAGTTTGCTAAGAGATATATAATAACAATAATGTTAATATGTAGTCCATACCTTAATATTTTGTTCATCTTGTTCCTATAGTTAGTGATTGATATGATTAAGCTCTGTGATGAAAATTTGGTGAAGCACTTACATCCATGACATATGTCTTGCTGCAGTTGTAAGTGTTGGTGCAGCACTTTTCTTGTTCCAACAGTTGGCTGGAATAAATGCAGTGGTCTATTATTCGACATCTGTTTTTCGTAGTGCCGGAATTGCCTCTGATGTTGCAGCAAGTGCTCTTGTCGGGGCAGCTAATGTCTTTGGTTAGTTTTCTGCTATTTTTTTCTGGAAAATGGGAAAATTTTGATATTGTGTTAGGCCTGTTATGTTTTATATCTGATGTTTGATCATCTTGCAAATGCAGGCACAGCCGTTGCATCATCCTTGATGGACAGGCAAGGAAGGAAAAGTCTTCTAATGACAAGTTTCAGTGGAATGGTACTATTATTTGTTGCATAATTACAAACATGTTATTTTTCTGAAGTCAGTGAACACAATTCTCCTGATACCTTCATATCATAATCATGAACTTAGGAAGCTGTAATATTTTATATTCATATGCAAGTATATTCATCCTAATTTCAGATTATATAACAACTGATAACTCTCTCTCTCTGTGTTTTTGCTTGTCAAGGCTGCTTCAATGTTGCTGCTTTCTCTGTCCTTTACTTGGAAGGTCCTGGCACCATACTCTGGCACCCTTGCTGTTCTTGGAACTGTTCTGTAAGTCATAACTTCTTTTTATGTGTTTGAACGTTCTCTGTCACCCTCTCCTCCTCCTCCTCTTGGAGGGGGTGGTTAAGTGAGGTCAAAAGGGCTATTTTCCTTGGCTTACTGAAGCTTCTTGATCTTGTTTGCATTTTTGTTTAACATATGACCTAAACTTTGCTTCTGTTCTACCTAATACAGTTATGTACTGTCCTTTTCACTTGGTGCTGGTCCTGTGCCTGCTCTTCTATTACCAGAGATATTTGCTTCCAGAATCAGAGCAAAAGCAGTTGCTTTGTCATTAGGAATGCATTGGGTAAGATAAAGCATGCTGAAATATTCAGTTTGCATGTAAATCGCGCCCCTAGGCTGTAGCATGTTTTAATTTCTATATCTAAGGAAAGAAAAGCAGAATTTTGTTAGATATCAATCTATAGGAAACCATATGGACTCATACATGCAAGTGTGCTAGAGCAAAATTTCCATTTCCAATCATGTGGCCTTCTATGTTTCTATATGCCAAAAAAGGGAGAACATGATAGAAATTCTTCCAAGCATGTCAATATATTTAGCCTTCCATCTATTTTCCATTTTCACTTTCATTTTTAAGTAACTCTTTATCTCTCTCTTAATTTTGTTTTTGTGGTTTTTCTATCCTATCAGATCTCCAACTTTGTCATTGGCCTCTATTTCTTGAGCGTTGTGAACAAGTTTGGAATCAGCTCTGTGTATTTGGGATTCTCAACTGTCTGTCTTCTTGCTGTCCTATACATAGCTGGTAATGTTGTGGAAACAAAGGGGCGATCATTGGAGGAAATAGAGCGTGCTCTTTACCCTGCAGTTTGAGCAGAATATTTTTCTTAAGTGCATGCCGTCACAATCTCACTGCAGCTCGTTGGTTTTTGAGGTTAGGACAGGTGCTCTGCTTCTTCCTTTTGGGGAAATTATTGCCTTATCTGCTGGGATTCAATACTATCTCGTTTACTGCCCCACAATTTGCTATCTAATGTTAAAATGTCGAATGTTGACTGTGAACAGCTATAGCGTAGTGTCTATATTGAGTTTCTTAGTCAATGTCGCTGCAATGTGATATAAATAAGGAGAAATGTGTCTCTCGATTCTTGTGTGTTCATATTGAATAACTTGATAATGGACATTGTTTTGAAAGTTGTGAAATTTTCTTGATATCTTTGTGGGAGGCTTCAAGCTAATCTGTATCATTTGGCAAGTAACCTGCCCCAATGTTTTGTTAAACGTGGATACTGGAAGCAGAAGGGAAAGGGGGAAGCCTTCTGATTATGATAAATTGGATTAGATATTTGCATTCTTTTTTCTTCTGCAGTACCTAGAATTATTTTGTACTGCTTTAATCCACCTAATGCAGAGCAGTTTTCCAACATTATGACTCAGTAATCCATGTTCTCAAGGATCTATGCTGCTATCAAACCTCCTTAGCACTTTTCTCCCACATTTGATTTTCAATCAAAACAAATAGAGCAACAATTGGGCTAAGCATGCCACAGATTCGACTTGACAAGATTCCCCTGTAATATTGTAAGAGTTGCTGCAAAAATTTGGATGGGGTGATCTTTCAGATTTTCTTTTTAAATAAGAGAAATCCCAAAGAGATTAGAGTCATAATAAGGGTAGATAGATCTGGTCTTCCTGTGGTTCTTTGCGCATAATAGATAGAAGTTGCCTAGAGTGGATTTGTGTTTATATAGCTGTTTTGCTTTGCTTTTATACCTTGTCTTCTCAAAGTGTCATTATGTGTAATGTTTTGTTCCAAAGCAAAGATATTCATGGGTGGTTTGTCCTATTCAGATATTCACCACCTTATAATGCACTAATTGCTATTGTTGTTTCTATTCCTAATTTATCCACTAGGTCAGTCGGGTTGGTTCTTTGTGCCTAGTTTTGGTGTAGCTGCTATATTTTATGAGTAATATTATATACAGTTGTGGAGTGCGCAAGTGTCGTGCAATCTTTTTGAAAAAAAGTTGGGTCTATTATTAAAAAATTAATTTTTTTTAATGTAGATCTTATATTTACTCATTTTTTTTTTAAAAGAATAACACGGCGTTTGTGCACTACATGACTACAAATATCATTTATCATATTTTATTACTTGTGTCTACTATTTAGGCAAAATACTGTCACCCATTATTACTAAGAAATTGAAAAAAAAACCTCAAAAATAGAAGAAAGGGAGGAAAGCGACGAGGAAACATGGTAGAAATAAAAACAACTTCC